>NC_051862.1:146695228-146898949 GCF_015732765.1 Culex quinquefasciatus | reverse complement strand
TGGTGGTGATGGTCCGCGGTCCTACAGAGTTGGTGTTTGTGGATGAATACGCGCCCTTGGAGCAGTGCAGTGTCATAAATACCTACCGCGGGCACTGCACGATGATGCCACTGATGGCACTGTCCTACCATCGCGAGTTGAGCCTTCTTTCGTCAAACACATTTGCGTGCAGTTGCATGTAAATCTGCGTGGAAGTGATGCCAGATTGTTCTGACAAAACGAACAGTCTTCATTTATAATATTATTTAGTTTGATTTGAAAATCATCAATTTCTTTTTTTTACAAGTCTAGCGATCCCCCTTCCCTTCAAAATCGGATCGATTAATTAAAAAAAATATTTTATTTTAAAAACTTCAAAATTACAAGGGACCTGGGAGTGCAATCAGCTCAAAACAATTTTAAATAGTTAATTCAAAAATCTTCTGATATTTTTTGAAACATATCGCTAAAATTTTTGTTTTCGTCAAATCAACTGAACTTGTGTAAAATGCATTTTAAGATACTTTTTTCACTCAAATGTTAAGACTCCCCCCCTCCCGATCCCGTTCAGAGCCAAGAAACATAAGCTATGTAAAATAAAGAGCAGACAATCTTACAGAACTTACAGAAAAATGAGGAAGTGCGACAAAAAGTCGTAGGAATCGGGGGGATGGCAACCCTATTTCGACCAAAGCAAACTGACAATAGTCGACATTAGCACGGTTGTCAAATGAGAGCCCACAACATTAGCACTAGCTGTCAAATGGTAGCCCATAACAAATCATTGTTTGGGTTTTTGATTTTCAAATTTTCCTGAAAAAAACACGTGAATTGTGTTGCTGATGGCAAATTCTATTCATATTCAGTGGAAGAATCGGCATTACACATTTTCCAGTTTGCTTTTACACATTTTCACGGGACTTTTGAGTTCAACCAGGATAACACACTTCGTCTAACCATAAATCAAAATCAAACCATCCACATTAACGACCCCCGGGTCTTTTGTGGTCTCTATTGCAAGTTTCTGCTCGAACCTAGGAGTCCGAAGGCTTGAATGGGGAGAGCACCCAAACCTCTTTCTACTTCAAGGAACCTTCCACCCCAGTGTTTGAACTGACGACCTTTGGATTGCGAGTCCAACCGCCGCCAGCGATTCCACCGGAGTAGGCTTGGTTTGGTGTGTTGTTTGTACTTATGGCATGGAGACGACTCCTACACCTGGAATGAATTAACGGCCTAACAACAACCAAGGCCGGGACCGACATTTTACTTCCTCATCCGATGGAAGGTTGGAGCAGATGGGAATCGAACCCAGAATCATCCGCTAACAAAGCGGACAGCGTAACCATTCGTCTAACCATAGTAATATGTATAATACTGATTGTCAGTGTTTGTTTTCTGAACTTCCAAGATGGCGTCTTCTTCGCTACCCCCTGGGTTGAATGGACACAGGGTCAAATGTGAAAAAGTGATTACAAAAAAAAATGTTTGATTTTCCCATTTTTAAAACAACCTATCCCTGATCGTCCTAAAAAAAAGTTATGAGACTTTTCATTCTTGAGCATTTTTTTCTAAAAAAGCCGTGCTTCTAAAATATTTCGTATGCTTTTTTATGTTTTTGAAAACAACCTGTTCTTGATTGTCATTAAATATTTTTTTAAGTTTTCCATTCTTTTGAACATAAGTAGTAGACTTCTAAAATATTTTTGGAGCTTTCTTGCTTGTAGCTATACTGCCCATGTTCGCATAAATGTCCCATAGCAAAAACAGCAATCTGAGGAAAACGCATTTGAAGTTTGTCCCATACGTTTTAGAAACTGGTGCTAGTGGTCATCGCCATGGTACAAGTAACAGAATGAAAATGATATTATATAATAATATATAATAATAATAATTATATTATATCGAAACGTCGGGCATAAAAAAAACAAAATTTTTGTTTTACTTGCTACTGGGACCGAGAAATAAATTTGAGTTTTAACAATAACTTATTCTTGTTTGAGCAATTCCAGCCCAAAACAGAAATTTTTCTGGTACTTTTGTACTCGACCCTCTCCGATTTCAATGAAACTTTGTAGACATGTTATCCTAGGCATATATAAGCCATTTTTGTGTATATGGAGCCAGTTACACTCGATAATGACATTTGAGAAGGGCGTAAGTGTTTTACATATTTTTGTATTTCGTAATTTAAATACATATTGCTGTATCTCGAAGCCGTTGCATCGTATCAAAATGTAGTCAAAGACAAACTTGTAGGAAATTTGACTGGCTTTTCGAAAAAAATACACTGAAAGAAAAAATCACTCCACTTTTATGAGATTTTTTAATTTTTAAGTTTAAAAGTCTAATTTGAAGGTGAGCCCATGATTTTTTTTCGTTCAAATTTTTTTTGTGAAAATAGCCTAAGATGTTACAAAAAGACTCACGAAAAATGCAGGATGGAGCAACTCCCCTAAAAAAATACAAAAATTATTTACTGAAACTGTTTTTTTGAAAAGTGCTCTAAACGTCAACATTTTTAAAACCCGAACACGAGAGTTGATTTTCCAGACAATTTTACATAAAAGTCTTCATGTTGACCATTGTCCTAAGTCCAATCCTTGTAACGTTACAGTGGGTTTAAAAATGAAAATGTTGAAAAAATTTGTTTTTTTTTTTTAGTTTTTGGCAATTTCTATATGACAGACTTGATTTTTCAGTCTGGACAATATTTTCACCGGAAAGCTCGTCCAATTTCCCATAAGTTAGTCTTTGACCACATATCAATTGGATGCATGGGCTTACAGATATAAGCTAATTTACTGTCTAGGTTACAATACTACACTGAAAAATATTATGTTTTCATTTATGAGCAATTTAATTAGCTTATATCTATAAGCTAATACATCCAATTGAAATGTGGTCAAAGACAAACATATGGAAAATTGGACGAGCTTTCCGGTAAAAATATTTCGATTTTTTAAAGTTTAGATTATCCGAAGTAATTTTGTTTCAAGTCTGTACTGATGAGGTAAAATTTAGAAAAACTCATCTTTCACAATTTTATTTAACGTAAGCAGATCGATCAAGAAAGTTTAAAGGAAATTGATAATTTTCAACGTTATTTTTGAAGGGATCATAAAATATTTTTAAATAGCCGAAATTTGATCAGTTCGATTGAATTTGGTTTAAAATAGTTCATTGAATGTGAAATAAGCTTTGAAAAAATATGTGCAACGCTCTAAAAAAACACGCATTTTCTAAAAAACGTTGAAATATAATTTGTGAATTAAAAAAACTGAAAAAACTCAATGAGTTAAGAATATTTTACAGAAGTTTCATTAAAAAAACGCTGCAAATTTTATCAATGGGTAATTCTCCGCCAACTCACACAGCAGTTGCCCTGACCCCTCTTCGATTTGCGTGAAACTTTGCCCTAAGGGGTAACTTTTGTCCCTGATCTTGAATCCGAGGTCCGTTCTTAGATATCTCGTGACGGAGGGGCGGTACGACCCCTTCCATTTTTGAACATGCGAAAAAAGAGGTGTTTTTCAATAATTTGCAGCCTGAAACGGTGATGAGATAGAAATTTGGTGTCAAAGGGACTTTTATGTAAAATAAGACGCCCGATTTGATAGCGTACTCAGCATTCCGAAAAAAACGTATATTTCATCGAAAAAAACACTAAAAAAGTTTTAAAAATTCTCCCATTTTCCGTTACTCGACTGTAAAAATTTTTGGAACATGTCAATTTATGGGAAATTTAATGTACTTTTCGAATCAACATTGACACAGAAGGGTCATTTTTTCATTTAGAACAAAATTTTTCATTTTAAAATTTTGTGTTTTTTTCTAACTTTGTAGGGTTATTTTTTAGAGTGCAACAATGTTCTACAAAGTAGAACAGACAATTACAAAAATTTTGATATATAGACATAAGGGGTTTGCTTATCGCGATTTTACGAAAAAAAAGTTTTGAAAAAGTTGATCGTCATCGATCATGGCCGTTCATGGTCACCCGCGACAGACACGGACGACGAAACAAAGAGAAACGCAAAAAGTTAGTTTTTCAAAACTTTTTTTCGTAAAATCGCGATAACTCGTGATGTTTATAAGCAAACCCCATATGTCTATATATACAATTTTTTGTAATTGTCTGCTCTACAACTTTGTAGAACATTGTTACACTCTTTAAAAATAACCCTGCAAAGTTAAAAAAACACGGAATTTTAAAATGAAAAATTTCGTTCTAAATGAAAAAATGACCCTTCTGGGTCAATGTAGATTCGAAAAAAAAACATTGAATTTCCCATAAAATGACATGTTCCAAAACATTTTACAGTTGAGTAACGGAAAATGGGAGAATTTTTAAAACTTTTTTAGTGTTTTTTTCGAAGAAAAATACGTTTTTTTCGGAATTTTGAGTACGCCATCAAATTGGGCGTCTAATTTTATATAAAAGTCCCTTTGTCACCAAATTTCTATCTCATCACCGTTTCAAGGTGCAAATTATTGAAAAACACCTCTTTTTTCGCATGTTCAAAAATGGAAGGGGTCGTACCGCCCCTCCGTCACGAGATATCTAAAAATGGACATCGGATTTGTGATCAGGGACAAAAGTTACCTCAAAGGACAAAGTTTCACGCAAATCGAAGAGGGGTCAGGGTAGCTTTTCCCGATTTCGTGTGAGTTGGTTGCAGCGATGGAATAATCATCATCAAAAGAAAACCTTTGGACGTTCATCAAGAGAAAAAGAGAAGTTCGGGAGCGATTTTCTTTTGCGTGATTTGCCTCCTCTCTCTTTCGCGGGTGAAAAAAGTTCGCAAGCGAATATGATTTTTTTGTGATTATTCCATCCCTGGTTGGTAGAGCATTACCCTTATAAAACAAACTTTTCACATCGTCAACTTTTGCATGTATGCCAGCAAGACGATACTTTTTGGGCTCAATTTTGAATATTAGGATATGTTGACGTCAAAGTACCATATTTCGCTACCAAATTTTCACCACTACTACTTCAACAGCTCTGGCAACACTTCCACTGCCTCCCATCACGTTGTACGCGCTTGTTGACTGACGAATGACGCGGTGTGTATCTCAAACTCCCCTCTCCCCCTTTCACCACCTCCGTGAAAAACGGAAGACCACAAACCTTGAAATGCAACACACAACTCCTGTGTGGAACGCCAGCTCGTTGGCGGTGGTGAAGCTGGTGTCGTTCGAGTAAACACACTTCAGCTAAACGGTTTTTCGGCTGCTGCCCCTCTTCTCCAACCGAAAGCCACCCAAAAGCAGTTCAGTCTCTAACAACAACGCAACATGATGTACAAATCTGCATTCATTTCGACCGTTCTTCTTCTGCTTCTTCCAACGCGTCAACCGGTTGTTCCGCCATGTCATGTGACGGAGGACGACTGACGACTCCTCACTTGTTTCGTCAACGCAGCGCTCTACGACAACAATCTGGTCCCCTGGTCCTGGTGGCTTCGGGCCGAGTTGCATACATGCATCATCGTCAATTCCTTTGGCTGGGTGGCAACTCGCGAGAGCTCCGAAACAGGAGGACCGATCCTGTTGCGCTTCAAGGGTATCACCAACAGTGGTAGACAGAGTTGTAGTTGCTCCACCTATAGTGTAGTCTCGGGACAAACGCGCCGAAAAATGGAATCTATGCGAACTCCGCATGGTGACAAACTGTTGATAAGTCAAGAAATAACAGTTAATTATTTTGTCTATTGAAATTAGCACAAATATTAGAATTTTAAGAATAATAAAGTTTGATTCAGTTATTTTTTGTTTGGTGTTGTAATCAATTTCCATAATACAATGGTCAAAAGCTCATAAAAACTTCAAGTCAATTTAAACCACCTTATGCTAAACTAGAATTGTTATAATTTAGTCAAGATTTTTTGTATTTTTTGTAGCGAAATTTTATCAGTAATAAGCTATTTTATTAAATAACTGGTCTTTGGTTTGTATTTTGTAATCGGAATTTCTGATAAAGTTTTTGGACGTAACAGGTACAACAAAAACAAACCATCCTCTTTAACGACTTTGTGGTCTCTGTTGCAAGTTTCTGCTCGAACCTAGGAGTCCATAGGCTTGAATGGGGAGTGTACCCAAACCTCTTTCTACTCCAAGAAACCGGAGCAGGCTTGGTTTGGTGTGTTGTTTGAACTTATGGCATGGAGATGACTCCTACACCTGAAATTACTTAACGGCCTAACAACAACTATGGCCAGGACCGACGATTTACGTCCCCATCCGATGGATGGTTGGAGCAAATGGGAATCGAACCCATGATCATCCGCTTACAAAGCGGAAAGCGTAACCATTAGGTCAAGCCTGCTGCGTAACAGGTAAAAGTAAACAAAAATTACTCTTTTTTTCACTTGTAGCCCCCTTAAGCCCTTTTTCAATATTTATATTTTTAAGAACCTTAATAAAACGAAAAAAATACTGTTGCATTACGAAAATATAAGGTGTCAAAATTTGATTTGAAATAGTATTTTAAATTGCATCTTGCACTGGTGTAGTATTAATGTTTTTCAATAATGAGTTTTTAAAATATCGAAGTATTTACAAGCTTTTTCTTTGCGAAAAAAGACACAGAATTCAAAATATATTTTAAGCGAGCTAAAACATGCAGACAAAATCTATTTATATTTCTCTAAGTAACTTTGAAGTTTTGACTTCAGGTTTCTTGGATACAACTACAAAGTGAAAAAAGTGGTTTGTTATCACACAAATATCACTCTACTTTCAAAACCGATATCTAAGCTACTACTTATCGATAAGATTTTCAATGTCTTTTAAATAACTGAGTGATTATAAAGCCTTTCTTGAGTGAGAAAAACAGAAGTAACAGAAATTACTGATCTTTCTTTACAACAATATTGAGTGCGTCCATCCCACAGTGGTCCAGATCGCAAAATTAAGTGGAAAACGAATTTTCCCGAAAAATAGTGAAGTTTTGGAGCTTTGGTGTCTTCAGAAGAGGTGATGCAAATGGAAAGAGGCAAATTTTGGTTTGGTTGAAAATTAGGGTGGTTCACTATTAGGGTGATTTTGAAAATCTAATTTTTCAGGAATATTTTTGGGAATTTTTTTGTCTTCTAGAAAATTGTTGTGCTTGCCAATTCAAGCAACTTTGTCACAAACACCAAAATTTTATCTCGTAATCTACGCCTTCTACGACCAAATTAATAGAAAGCATCTAAGCAAACCTTCAAAAATCAGGCATCAGGCAATGTGTCAATTCAGGGTTAAGTTTTAGAGAAAAGTGATGTTCGGTGCACTTTTAGAGCTCTAAAAAACAAACAAAATTTTTTGACAGGTCAACTTTGACTTAAGGCTCAAAAGTTACAGCCATTTTAAGGTAAAAAAGATGCAAATTTGAAACTTAAATATCTCGAAAAGGCGCAAGCCAAATTTTAAGCAAAAGGTTGCATTTGAAAGAAAAGATCAAGCACTACTAACGCTGAAAAAATCCCAGGGGTGTTTTTCTTTAAACTCGAGATATCTTCATTTGAAAAATGATAATTTTCAAGGGAAAATCATATGGGACCACCCTAACGAAATTCGATAATTTTCCAAACATATGTTTTTCATGTAATTTTGCCCGTTGAATGTGGTCATATTTTGGGTTTCCAGCGGGCAAAATTACATGGAAAAACATATATTTAGACAATTTTCGAATTTCGTTAGGGTGGTCCCATATGGTTTTCCCTTTAAAATTAGCTTTTTCAAATGAAGATATCTCGAGTGTGAAGAAAAACACCACTGGGTTTTTTTCAGCGTTAGTAGTGCTTGATCTCTTTTTTCAAATGCAACCTAGTGCTTAAAAATTGGCTTGCGCCTTTTCGAGATATTTAAGTTTTAAATTTGCATCTTTTTTACCCTAAAATGGCTGTAACTTTTGAGCCTTAAGTCAAAATTGACCTATCAAAAAATAAAATTGTTTGTTTTAAGAGCTCTAAAAGTTCACCGAACATCACTTTTCTCTAAAACTTAACCCTGAATTGCCAAATTCAAAAAAAAACTGATTTTTGAAGGTTTGCTTAGATGCTTTCTATTAATTTGGTCGTAGAAGGCGTAGATGACGAGATAAAATTTTGGTGTCTTGGACAAAGTTGCTTGAATTGGCAAGCTCAACAACTTTCTAGAAGACAAAAAGAATCCCAAAAATATTCCTGAAAAGTTAGATTTTCAAAATCACCCTAATAGTGAACCACCCTAATTTTCAACCAAACCAAAAGTTGCCTCTTTCCATTTGCATCAACTCTTCTCAAGACACCAAAGCTCCAAAACTTCACCATTTTCCGGAAAATCCGTTTTCCACTTAATTTTGCGATTTGGACCACTGTGCATCCCGGGAATTCCCGAGGTTTTCCTTAACTGGGAATTCCCGATTACCAGGATTAATAAGAAAATAAGCAAGCTTAGTACAAGAGAGCACAAAGGCATCGACAAAAAACTTCACACAAAAAGGAATAATTTAAAAATTGACATTGATTTTTGACAACCATTTTTTCTATAATAATTTTTTTATTTTTGTCAGCATTATTTTTAAAACACCTGCAAAGATGAAATCTAAGAATATTTATTGTGATCTTTATAGGTTCAAAAAAGTAATAATAAAGATTTATATAAATTTTTAAAACGCAATGAATTTTTATTGCATCATCATTCGCCCTTAACAAAGGCCAAATTCCCCTCCAGAGCGGAAATCCTCACCGGTTGAGAAACACTGGGTTAAGATGTCAAATCTGAGAATTCCACACAATACTCACAATACTGACGTAAATTATGTTATCCATCGCTCTTGCGGTTGTGCCCATTGAGATATATTTGATTTTTTGAAAATTAGGAAACGAACTAGACATAGGTTTGAATTGTGACAGTTTTTTTTAAACCACATTTAAGCCTGTTTTTTGCACTTAATTTTGATATTTTGTAGTAGTTTCAGTTAGATCAGATACAAAACTGCAATTTTTTGAAAATATTTTTTTCGAAAAGATCGGAAAATTTCACGAATGTTTTATATTTTAACATTGTTAATCGGACCATAAGTTGCTGAGATATCGACTGGTGGGTTGTTTAGGTGAGACTTAGAAAAAGTCCAAAAAAGCAAAATATAGAGGATTTTCTCAGCTTTTCAAAAATATTTTTTTCAAAGGTGGGCAAACATGGGCACTATTTTTAAAAAATCAATAACTGCGACTATTTTGAAAAAAAGTTACATAAAAATGGCTATAACTTGAAATTGGTGCCTTTTATCAATATTTCAATAAAGTACTTTTTGATTGCAAATTCAATTTTACATCAAAAAATGAAATTGAATAATTATTTGCGACCAATATTTCATTTTTTGAAAAAAAAAAATGTATTGATTAGAAAAATCATAACTCGGTCAAAGATTTTTTGCCCAGTCTGGAAATTTCTGAAAAGTTGGCATTTAATGTCCTCTACAACATATCAAAAATTAAAAAAAAAATTAAAAGTAGTGTTTTTTTGCAAATCAAGTTTAGTGACAAAAAGTTAAATAAAAAATCACCCAAAATTTTTTTTACCGTGTATCATTTTTTTCAATGTAGTCCATATCCATACCTACAACTTTGCCGAAGACACCAAATCGATCAAAAATATTCCTCCAGAAGATACAGATTTTTGAATTTTCATACATCATTTTTATATGGACAGCTGCCAAATTTGTATGGAAAATTATATGGACCAACTAATGATGCAAAATGGCTTCTTTGGGCATACCGAAGGCACCAAAAAAGTTTCAGTCGGATTAAAAAATACAGAAAAAATCGAATGACCGAAATCTCAGAGAATTGCTTTATATTCTCAGTATTAATAATATGCCTTTTTAAGCTTAATGTAAAAAAGATCTTTTTGCAATTCCGTCGTGATACTATTTACTTTTCCTGTCATTCTTGAACGACGAAATAGCCTACTTTTCTGTACCAAAAATAACAGAATCGAATAGCAACACTTTTCAAAATAAATGCTGAAAAGTTCTACTTTTCAGCACTCAAATGGGTGCTGAAAAGTTGAACTTTTCAGCACTTGTTTCGAAAAGTAACACTTTTCAACATTTTTTTGATTTAAACGATTTATTGACAAAATACATGAAAATTTGACATAAAATTTCACTCAGTGTGTGTTTTTTGGAATTGCAAAAAATGTTGTATGGAACTCGTTGCAAAACTTAATTTTTTCAGCACTCTTCGTATTTATCCAACTCGGTGAACCTCGTTGGATAAATGTACGACTCGTGCTGAAAAAATCCTCTTTTTGCAACTTGTTGCATAAACTACTATTATCGCTAAAAAGTTGTTCTGCAAAAATACATTAGTTTTTGTTTACTTATTTATTTAAAAAAAATATCAATATAGAAATTATAGGAATTTAATTCAAACATGAAGAATGTTGTTATTATATGTTAAAATATTATCTCAAGATTATTTTTCTGATTCAGACATTTAATTTATTAATTTAATATTTCATGAACAGCCTAAAGGCCGTTTATAGTACTATTTTCGAAAAAAAAATTGGGCACTAGAGGGTTAAATACTTATTTATTTTACAAGAGTTTGGAAATGACGATTTGATCGATAGCAGTCAGTTTTCCTACTTTACAATGTTTTTTTTTTTTTTAATTTTAATTTCGTTATAAAAATATAAACATTTCATCCCCTTGATAATCATTTGGCCCAAAATGCCTTCTGGAGTCCCCACCATGTGATCAGTCCGTTAAATCCCTTGGTGGTGGAACCGTTTTTGCGTTTTTGGTACCACATGCCACCGGCAAACCTCCCAATCTCTCCAAGTGAGGAGTTTGGTAGAGAGGGGGCCGCGATAATAGAGAAAACATAAACACAATACATCAAGTCGTCACACAGTCAACCATACGTCGGCGGCGTCGTTGTCGTGAGGATTTTGGGTGATTGTGGTTGAATTTGGGCAAGAGAGTGGGGTCGAAGAGCCACATGGTGGACTTTTTTGGAAGGAGCTCCAAGCCACGCGCGTGTGGAAAACCGCGACTGACGTCTCGTCGCCGTGAAATGTGCATCCGCGTTTGTGCGGGGGGTTTTTGATGATGATGCGGTTTTGTTAACATGATTTGAAACCAGTGCAACAGCAGCAGATGCAAGCACAGGACAATGGAGCATGTTGACTTTTCCGGCGGGTGATGTCTTTTGAGTGGGAATTTAGTGGGATAATTTGTGGAATGATGGGATTATGTGTTTTAGTGTATTTTGATTCATAAGAGCATCAAAAATCAGAAATCGGAAAAAATACATTGAAAATAATGATTTTTAACAAACTTTAAAAAGAATTATTCAATCCTCCAATGCAGTCACGTAACTGCAGTTATTCATCATTAGCACAGATCCCGATCGAGCAAAGGCACCTTGGGCTGGTGTTGGCACCATCCAAGTACTACGTCTCGGCTCCAACATCCAGCAGCAGCAGCAGCTAGCAATCCATCAATCTTGACCGCCGGAGCGTGAAGTCATCATTTCGCATGAAAAGTGACACCGATTTATTATTTTATTTTCTCAAAGTGCGCGCACCCACGTCAAACCTTCCCCGGCCAAGGCGATTCACTCACTCTCTCTAGATGAAACCCCTTGGTTGACAATTTGTAACTCACGTGGTGACGTGTCCAGGCTGACGATGACCGACGACCAAAGCCGGGCACTCGGTCCCTGCTGATGGGATCCCATCTCAGGGAAGAGACAGACAGGAGGGGAACCCTTTAAAATCCAGATTAATTGAAAAATTGTAAAAAATTAGTAAGAAGATAAAAGTAATAAGATTTAAAAAAACAAATGATGATTTAAAAAAAATGCAAAATAAAATAAAATAGTTCGGTGGCTGTAGAGGGTTAAGTCAAGATCGACCACGTAAATGCGTACCATAATAAATTTACACTTGGCATTATATTTTATCTGTCAGCAGTCACAACGCGCCCAAGAGTCACCCGTTCTCTGTCTCCTCTTTTATTATTTTTATAATATTTTTCACTTATTATTTATAACCGTCACTTTACCGGTCGATGTGACAAATTGACGGTCAAGCGTCAGAATGATGGATGATGGACAGGGTTCGCGCGGACCGGACACTCTGGGTGCGCAGCTTTCAAAAATCAATAAAATACGATATGCCAGAGAGGAATACAGTCCGGGGCCAGGCCAGTCGACGACGACGGCGGTGTGAACGACCAGGTCGACAACTTGGAGTTGTCACGGGGAATCAATTTCAAGATCTGCGCCGCGCGCTTGGCAGATTAGCACGGCTGTTGTTTTTTTTCGGCGTGTTTGCGAGAAATGACGAATGATTGATAGGTTTGCATTGTTGTGATGAGTAATGGGATTGGATTGCAGTTTCCGCCGTTATTTTTATATTCATTCAATTAAATGAGCCAACATTTACACAAAGTGTCAATTTCTTACAATTAAAATCAAATCAAGTGTTTCCAAAATAACGTCAGATGAAAAGAAGAAGAGTCAGGTCACACCAATAAATATTAGTATTTTAAAATTATTTGAACAAACAACTAACTTTTGAAAATAAAGTTTTAGGAAAATTTCTCATCGCTTCGAAAATATGTTTTGCATGGTAGTAGTTGTCTACAATTTTCATTTTTTTCACGATTTTTAAATTTTTATTTTTTGATTTGGATGCAACTTTGGCCATGCATTTCCTTAGTCAATTTTGCATGATTATTTTTTTCATTCAACTCATATACAGGGACTGGTCATACAAATTGGGCATTTAAATGCATGAAATTCTTTGGTGTCTCCGGCCAAGTTGTGGCAAAAAAAAATCGACATCAAGGATACCATCTGGCTTAATTCTTAAGGCAATAAAAAGTAACTGTGTCAATTTTGAGCCAAATCAGTTAAGGTTTGGGGTCGTTTTTTATCGTTGGAATTAGGGAAAATCGCGAAAATGTTTGCAGAAAAACATTGTTTCAGTATTTTGCTGCCAGGTGGCGCTTTTATCTCCCCAAATTGCCCAAGTGTGAGGTTCTTGCAGGAAATTTTTGGTGATCTTTTAAGTAAAAAGTATTTTTTATATGCTTTCTATATACCCCTTATATACTTTCAAGTATATAAGCCAATTTCTTTTGATTGCATTGTTGATAACTCATCAAGATCAACTCGGATCTTCTTGCACTCTTCGACAAAGTTATAGAAAATTTGATTTTGTTACAAAACTCTCACACTTGGGTATTTTGGGCGAGACCGGCGGCACCTGCTGCCAAAATTTTGAAGCGATGTTTTTTCCATACATTGTTGCAATTGAACGACAAAAAGCGACCCTTAAACCTTAACCGATTTGGCGTTAGTTAGGTTATCAAAAGACCTTTCCAACGAGTCCAAAAAATTAAAGATCTGGCAACCCTGTCTCGAGATATGGTCACTTAAGTGACATTTATGTACTTTTTTGAAGCCGAATCTCACTTAAATGTATGTAAACTATGTCCGGATCCACCATCCAACCCATCCTTAGTTAGATTATCAAAAGACCTTTCCAACGAGTCCAAAACATTGAAGATCTGGCAACCCTGTCTCGAGATATGGTCACTTAAGTCGGTTGTAATCCTGTAATAATCAACTGACGATATCGATTTTCATTGTTTAAATATGGAAGATTTCAGAAATTATTCGATCTTTTCAATTGTTTTTTTTAAATAAATTTTAAAGTTTGGTCCAAACTATTAATTTGGGCAAATTATCTATTTCTAGAAATTATAACTTGAATACATTAAATTTTGTTAAACTTATTGTAAAGTTCTTTTCTATTGAGAATTATAATTAATTATATAAAATGATGTTCAATTTGTTTTGTCCAGTTTCTCGATATTTTCAACAACAAAAAAACACAGAAAGCACAACTATGATGCCAGATTTTGCATTATTTTAAACCTTTGAACAATAGATGCGTTTTGAAGTCCCCTTCACACATATAGATACCTAAAAAACAATGAAAATCAAATAAAATATAAAGTAAAAAACTAACAAAATCAACTTATGTGGTTGATGACTTCCTCACTTTTTTTCCAACAATGTAGCTGCCAAAATTGTTTGGAGACTTGTATGGGTGAACCAATGACACAAATTGGCTTCTTTGGTCATAGGGAAGGCCCCCACAAAGTTTGAGTCAAATAAAAAAAAATACAATAAAATCCATATCCGGTTTTGGTAAAGAATTGCTGAAATGGTCCAATTTCTCTACAAACCTTACGGTTTATGGTCATATCATTTTTTAAATACGAATATTCACAAATAGTATATTTCTAGACCACTGGATTGTTTGCCTGTTGGATCCACAAAGGCAGAAAAAAAGTAAAACTTTTAGTAAATAATCGATAACCCAATTAAAACTGTTGGTCTGATTTTCAAAGTTGATAAATTAAACGTTTGTGAAATAAATTGATCTTCTTCATTTTTTTCGCTAAATTATATTGCATCCATAAATTGAATGATGAAAAAAAAATTTTACCGATTTTTTATAAGAGCAATTTCTCCTCAAATCAGGATTTTTCTGGTACTTTTGTACTCAACCCTCTCCGATTTCAATGAATCTTTGTAGACATGTTATCCTAGGTCTATATAAGCCATTTTTGTGTAGATGGAGTCACTGGACTCGAAAATAACATTTGAGAAGGGTGTAAGTTATTTAAATGTTTTTGTATTTTGCAATTTAAAAATTAATGTATCTCGAAGCCGTTGCATCGTATCAAAAAGTGGTCAAAACAAACTTGTGGGAAATTGAACGAGTTTCCGATAAAAATACACTGAAATAAAAGTACACTTCACTTCCATCAGATTTTTTGATTTTTAAGTTTAAACGTCTAATTTTAAGGTGATGTCACAATTTTTTTCCGCTCAAAATTTTTGAGGAAATAGGCTAAGATGTTTCAAAAAGACTGACGAAAAATGCAGGATGGTATGTTTCTCCTAAAAAAATACAAAAAATCATTTACTAAAACTGTTTTTTTAAATGTGGTTCAAACGTCCAAGTTTTTAAAAACATATAGTGGGAATCAATTCGTCAGACAATTTTACAAAAAAGTCTCCGTATTGTCCTTTGTCCAATGTTCAATCTTTGGGAAAATTCAGTGGTTTAAAAAATTAAAATGTTGAAATAATAGGTTTTTTGATAGTTTTTGGCAATTTCTATAGGACAGACTTGATTTTTCAGTCTCGTTAATATTTTTACCGGAAAGCTCGTCCAATTTCCCATAAGTTTGCCTTTGACTGTTTTTTACAATCTGCTTTTAACTATCGGTATTTAAACATTTTGACGTTTAGACCACTTTTCAAAAGATCAGTTTTAGTAGGGGAAAATGGGGAAAGTGTAACAAGCTAAGGAAATGCTCGTTTTAATCCATTAAAAAGTTAAAAATTCTGTCGGATTTTATTATAATCATCTTATTATAGGTCTTGCTTAAGACTTTGATAGAAGAAGTTTTTAAAAAATCCTGTTTTTTAATGTAAAAAAATGATTTTAAAATGTTTGATTTTACGTACGTTCTACTCAACTAGTGGGGCAAGACGAACAACCCGTTGGGGCAAGAGGAACAATGCATGAAAAAACATGTTAATTTGCTAACAATTGAACTGTTATCACTTAGATACAACAGATTAGAATGTAATTGTAAGGTTTCTTCCATTTTTAGACTAAATAATAATATTTTACTAAAAATTTTATCGTTTTTGCAAAAAAAAAAAATATTTAGATGATAAATAGTAAATTCTCATAATATCACTATATTTTGTATGGACATTTTTTTTATCAACTGTTTATCAGTTTTTAAGTACTTTTATGAATTTATTTCCCAATAATATATGTTGTTGCAGCAATTCATAATTTTTTCCATACTAAAAATCCATATGGTACACTTGCCCCACCTGAACAAGATTTTTTAAAAGCTCTCAACAAAAATAACCATAAGTTAAATCATACTTTGTAATAGGTGCATGTCATTGGTAGGGACACTACTGATCTAGGAAAAATAGCATTTTGATAAAATGAGTCTTAAAACGAACCCTAAGCCTTATTTTGTACATTCCAAATATTATAAGAAAACAAAGGTTTTGAAACAACTTCATTAAATCTTATGCCCCTTGGCGTATACGTCGTTTTGGCGGTTATGTGGTAGTAGAATCAGCTAATTGCATTGCTAGCAACAATCCGTCATACTGGAAATAATCAAAATTGTAAAAATTACGGCCGTACGAGCGATTGTTCCTCTTGCCCCATATGGTCGTCTTGCCCCACCTTCCCCTAAATGATTTTTTGTATGTTTTAGGAGGGACATCCTGCATTTTTCGTCAGTCTTTTTGTAACATCAAAGCCTATTTCCTCAAAAATTTAGAACGAAAAAAAATCGTGACATCACCTTAAAATTTGACTTTTGAACTTAAAAATTTAAAAATCTAATAGAAATGGCGTATATTTTTTTCAGAAGGCCCGCCCAATTTCCTACAGGTTTGTGTTTGACTACTTTTTGATACGATGCAACAGATTCGAGATACAGTAATTAAATTGCTAAATACAAAAATATTTAAATAACTTCCACCCTTCTCAAATGTTATTTTCGAGTACGATTGGCTCGATATACACAAAAATGGCTCATATAGGCCTAGGATAACATGTCTACAAAGTTGTATTGAAATCGGAGAGGGTCGAGTACAAAAGTACCAGAAAAATTCCTGATTTGAGCGGAATTGCTCATAAGCGATAAAATTTACAACAAGTTTAAAGAAAATCGAGCCATCTGTAGTTCCACCAAACTATCAATTACCTGCCAACCTTTTCCAACCACGTGAAAAATCACAACAATTTATAAACTGTCCCTGTCAGTTCCAGCCGTGTGATTGTCATGAGCAGCTTCTTCGCCCCAAAAACGGTATTGTTTTCCATTTTTAAATACCAATTAAAAGTGTAATTATCACCACACATCACGCTTGCCCGTTTGCAAATTTAAACAATTCGACGGGGGGGCGGTCGACACGAACATCAAGTTTGATAACAGTTTTTCGTGTCTTTTTTGTTTGTTGTTGCTGTTTTTCTTCCGCCCAATATGAAGCAATCTCGTCGATGCTCAACTCAACCTGGTTTGACGACTGGTGGGAGGGAGCTGGGAAATTTTCGGTTGGGATGGGGAGTGATTTTTGATTGTGGGTCACTTGCTGCCAAAATGTGCAACCAACAGAGACACACCTGTCCCAATTGTGGGGTGGTTGGGTGGTGGGGGTGGAGGGGACAATCCCGCGCGAACAAAACATGTGTTAATTTGAACATTTTTGATTTCAAGATTAATTTGATTTATATGTTATTTTTATCTGGCGCATTAAATTGATATTGATTAAATGTCCGCGTTGAAATTTTCGGTCGCGAGTGCGTAATTGCTGCTGTCACTGTGAGGTGCAACATAATATGTTCTGGCGGGCTGTCCAAACCCCACCCCCTCTTCGAATGGGTAGTGGGAGAGCGCACTGATTTCCCTCAATCGGGAAATTTGGCTCGAGAGGGGGGGCAATCCCGGGGAAAAGGTGTCAGTGAGCAGGACGTCTGTGATTGAATGTGTACATTAAAAATTTTAATTCATTGTTTGGCGATCCTTTTGCGATGGCTATAATTTAAAATCGAAGCTTATCAGCTTTTGAACAATTCATACATGTTTCGGAGATTTCCGCTGATCCGTGTGGCAGGTTTCAGGGGTGAGGATGAGGGTGAGCAGGAGCCTGGAAAATGTGTGCATAAATGTTGCCGCGGAAAATCACCGGATTTTTCATGGTCCAGTTGTTCCGAGGATGCGTGCCTTTGACGAGTCATTCTTGCGAAATAAATTGGTGTCGGCTGCGTAATTACATGACTTTTTTATTTGAAAAGAGCTGTCAAACAAAATTGGCTTTAAAATACTTTTTAAAAGAAAATATCCCACCAAATTTAAGACAATAAAAATTTGAAATATCCTAAATCAACATTTATCCAAAATCACTCTCAAATTAAGATATCATATTTCTTTCTTCAGCAATCTCTCAAACACTTACACAGAAAAAAATATGTAAATTTACACAGCACGTAATTACTGTTTCTTATGTAAATTCACTCAATGTAATGTTGAAATATGATGTAAAGAGTAAAAAGTCATGGAAATTACTCCAATGTAAATCTAAATCTAATGTTAATCATGAATCTAATGGAAACGTTGAGCATGGAAACTCAAATCTGATGAATTTCTACCCGTGTTCGGCTTCCTGTAAATTCCTATTTAATGTAAATCATATATTCAATGTATTTCTGCCAAACGTTGACTTCAAAACTACCCGAACTAAAAATATTTATATTTGGTTCTCTTTCTATCGCTCTCATACTTCGCTGGCTCACTGCCTGAGCTTCGCCCTGAACAAGTTAATGCTTTAGCCGCTCGTTTATAAAATGCGAAGATGGCTCAGTCGGCAGCGGGTAGCAGCAGTGACACCGAACATTCTACCCGTCGTCCGTTCGATTCCAGTCCAGCGTTATATCACTTGGCCGTCGACGAGAAAGCGTCCCTACCTGTAAAACAACTTTTTAAAATCATAATTTCCTTTTGCTGCCCGCTTCACTCATTTTAAAATAGAACATAGGCCACACCCTTTTCCTACTGCAATCCAAGTCGAGCTTCTCATTCCCATTGGCCAATCAGAATTAGTTGATTTGAACTAATGTAAATTTCAAAACTAATGTAAATTCCAAAAGTAATGTAAATTTTTAAAACTAATGTAAATTTCCAATGAATCTAATGTAAATTTCCAATGAACTTAATGTAAATATACATCATTTATCATGATACCTTTTGGTACATGATAAATAATGTAAATTTACAGAAATATTTTTTTCTGTGTAGCCACACACGGGGGCCATCTCCACCTTATCGTCTTCATCATTCATCTGAAGTCCGTTTCATCCATTCACAATACGCCACAGTTGATAGCCCCAAACGCAACGCATCGCACGCGCGCACACTTTATGAGTGTCAGCTCAAGGGGATTTCGACTATGATTGACAGTGAAAAGCTCGACTCGCCCTCAATCAGCCACCACGGCGCGGTGGTACCGTGAACATGCTGGACTCGCGGAAAGAGATTGACATCGTGATGCCGGCGTCCGGAGACCGCGACCGTAATCGGCCGTACAACTTCCCCGGAAGATTCGATGACTGAGCGTTGTGCACAAAGTAATTTAAAGTTGGGCAAAAAAGTTGGATTTATCAACAAAAAAAAATATTTCAGGAATGGTAATTGGGTAGCTATTGAAAAGATTCTGACTCTAACTCCGACTTCAGCATCTGAAAGCGACTTCGAATACGATTCCGTCTCCAGCTCACCAAAATAACCCGACTCCCACCTCGACTCCAACAACAACTCCCATACAAAGTTGTTGAAAATTTTCCGACTAAGACTTCAACTCCAACTCCCAATTCTTAAAAAGAGAAGATCGGGAGATCAATCCCAAGCCTTTAATAAGACAACTGGCGGTCGTTTCCCGTTCGGATCTTAAAATAACTAGAAAAAAACTTTAAAAAAGCAAAAAAGCAAAAAAGCAAAAAAGCAAAAAAGCAAAAAGCAAAAAGCAAAAAGCAAAAAGCAAAAAGCAAAAAGCAAAAAGCAAAAAGCAAAAAGCAAAAAGCAAAAAGCAAAAAGCAAAAAGCAAAAAGCAAAAAGCAAAAAGCAAAAAGCAAAAAGCAAAAAGCAAAACGCAAAAAGCAAAAAGCAAAAAGCAAAAAGCAAAAAGCAAAAAGCAAAAAGCAAAAAGCAAAAAGCAAAAAGCAAAAGCAAAGCAAAAGCAAAAAGCAAAAAGCAAAAAGCAAAAAGCAAAAAGCAAAAAGCAAAAAGCAAAAAGCAAAAAGCAAAAAGCAAAAAGCAAAAAGCAAAAAGCAAAAAGCAAAAAGCAAAAAGCAAAAAGCAAAAAGCAAAAAGCAAAAAGCAAAAAGCAAAAAGCAAAAAGCAAAAAGCAAAAAGCAAAAAGCAAAAAGCAAAAAGCAAAAAGCAGAAAAAGCAAAAAGCAAAAAGCAAAAAGCAAAAAGCAAAAGCAAAAAGAAATAAAGCAATAAAGCAAAAAATCAAAAAGCAAAAAGCAAAAAAAAAAAAAAAAAAGCAAAACAAAAAGCAAAAAGCAAAAATCAAAAAGCAAAAAGAAAAACCAAAAAGCAAAAAGCAAAAAAGCAAAAAAGCAAAAAGCAAAAAAAAAACAAAAAAACAAAAAGCAAAAAAGAAAAAAACAAAAAAGCAAAAAAATAAAAAAGCAAAAAAACAAAAAAGCATACAAGCAAAAAAGCAAAAAAAGCAAAAAATCAAAAAAGCAAAAAAGCAAAAAAGCAAAAAAGCAAAAAGAAACAAGAAACAAGAAACAAGAAACAAGAAACAAGAAACAAGAAACAAGAAACAAGAAACAAGAAACAAGAAACAAGAAACAAGAAACAAGAAACAAGAAACAAGAAACAAGAAACAAGAAACAAGAAACAAGAAACAAGAAACAAGAAACAAGAAACAAGAAACAAGAAACAAGAAACAAGAAACAAGAAACAAGAAACAAGAAACAAGAAACAAGAAACAAGAAACAAGAAACAAGAAACAAGAAACAAGAAACAAGAAACAAGAAACAAGAAACAAGAAACAAGAAACAAGAAACAAGAAACAAGAAACAAGAAACAAGAAACAAGAAACAAGAAACAAGAAACAAGAAACAAGAAACAAGAAACAAGAAACAAGAAACAAGAAACAAGAAACAAGAAACAAGAAACAAGAAACAAGAAACAAGAAACAAGAAACAAGAAACAAGAAACAAGAAACAAGAAACAAGAAACAAGAAACAAGAAACAAGAAACAAGAAACAAGAAACAAGAAACAAGAAACAAGAAACAAGAAACAAGAAACAAGAAACAAGAAACAAGAAACAAGAAACAAGAAACAAGAAACAAGAAACAAGAAACAAGAAACAAGAAACAAGAATCGTAGACGATGATTTTATCTCGGAATGTCTGTTAACGACAACAGAAAAATATTTAAGCGATTTTCTAAAAAAAATATTTATTTTAAATAATTTCATGGTTTTTCCCACTGTGCAGCTGGTCACGTGGTCAACCGGCCCGTGTGTCATCTCTCGATGGTCATCTTAATCCCCGCAGTCGCCGGGACCACGGACCGGGTGAAATACCTGTTCCGGCCACCCCGAATCGAATCCGCACTGCGCCGCCAATAATTGACAAGATAACTCTCAGCCCGTATTAGTATCAATCAAAACGAGCCAACATCACAAAACGGCCATTTGATAGATTTGAATAGACTCTCGACGTAGCGCTCTTTCTGGCCATAGATGGCGCTGGTGGTGGCCGCCTGTTTGGTCGGAATGAGGGGGGTTCGTCATCTATCACCCAGTCGGACGACGAACAACATCCTCGAGAGTGACTCGCGATTGACGCGTTTGAAGAGTTTGTGTGCGGGGCTGTAATGAATATGTTTTGTGTGGAGATCCCTTCCTCAGCGATGACGATGGTGACGGTGATCGAGTGAATAGATTAAAGAGCCTTTCGCGCAGACCGCAGGAAAGTAATTGAAAGTTGGCCGCGGAGGTTTTTGTGGAGTTGCGATGTGGTCAAAGAGAAAACTTAACCTTTGATTGACAAGACACTCTCCGTCTGGGGTAATGGGTTAATAAGGTCTTGATGGGGTTTGTTTGAAGAATCGTTCGATGGGTTGATCGCTTGTGGGGTAGTTGCAAAGAGTTTGGTTATTTCTGATAGAAGCTAGAAGATCCAAGAGTTTTAACTTACAAAAATGTTTTAATTTTTATAATCATTAAACATCATAAATGATTTTTATTTTATTTTTTCAGGTATGTTTCCTAAAAATCCCCATTGATCTCCGATCATAGTAAGTATCCACTTCAATATTCCATCCAATTGAAGCGATTATCACACTTCCGCTTCCTCTTTACTCGTCACGTTAAATACCAACACCCACCCAACCCAAAATTAGCCGACCGTCAAAGCCGCTTTCCACCGAAATTCATCCCCGATGCGGAAAAGCGCGCAACATTGATTGAAATGTGATTCAGCCTGTCAGTCGCAGTTGAGCCATCCATCCATCCATCTAATGCGATATGCTTCGGGGTATTTGTGCGAAGGGTTGACTCACTCCCCGAACCACACAGACAGACACAATCAGACAGACAGACAGTCAGTCAGTCAGACTCAGACACGGCAGACGGGCCCTTTCAACTTCAACCCTACGCAGTTAATTTCTATCAACATCAAACCAACGAACGGAAGTCCCACAACTCTTCAGACTTAGAATCCTTGTGGCATTATGCGATGTGACAACGGCAGACGCCCGGCAGAGCCCGAAAGTCATCAAGGACATCTTCCAGAAGTTGTCGCGCCACCCAGCCCAGCCCAGCATCGGCCGGGTGACTGACTGTCAACCCAAGGATTAATTCCGTCTGCGTGCGTGTGTGTTTGTAACCGGAGGGCATTAGCAAAACTACCTCTTGAAGGGATGCTGCTGCTTTGACTGACTGACTGACTGCTGGTGACATTGAAATCTCACTGACGAGATGGGGTTGTTGTTGCGTTTGGAATTGCGACGCATAACTATGTTTGATGGGATGTTGCTGCTGGTGCATTTCTAGGAAGATACCTTAGCAAAGAGTAGAATCAAAAAGTTTAACTCCAAGTTGCACGCACACACTCTCACTTTTAATTTCACGATACGCACCAGCATTACTCGCGTCTGCATGTGAAGCTCAACTTGACAACTTGTCGACGAGGCGACGGAAATCGATCGGCCATGATTTTCTGTAGATTTTTCGAATTAATACTTCTCGAGAAATGATTTGATAACGAAGCTTGATTTTGAGTTGGAGCCAAAAGCAAACCCTATACCTTTCTTTAGTAAGAAAGGCAAAAATGGAAATTTTCTAAAATCTGAACGGTAATTTCGAATAAGGCCAAATTTGTTTCAGAACCTTGATTATGGCCTAGATTATGATATGGAGAAAAAAAATAGATGAAAAAGTATAAAAAATTTAATTACGAGGATGGTTTCAACATTTTAATAAAAACAGTGTTTTAAAATGCATTATACACCTGTAAATTGTTTTGCCATAATTAATTTCCAAAATATCTAAGTGTTGAGGAAAATTTTATTTTTCGCGAAAAATATTTTTTTGTGGCGCATTTGAATTTCATAAAAATGCTAATTATTTTTAAGCAAGCCCAAACATGCTAAATATGATTATCAAAGCAGAAAAATGCATTTTAGATTGTTTTCAGTTGATTATGGAAATTTTGAAGTTTATTGGAAAAACATTTTTTTGCCCCCTGATTTTTCAGACCAATTTTAAAGGGGGGGGGGGGCATAAACTTTTAAATATAGTTGCTACGGCCTTATTTGTTTGTAATCAATTCGAGATCCATCAACCGACCATTTGTTGGAAAGCTAACGATTCTGAATCTGGCATCCCAGTTTATATTGTGATGTTTATAATTATTGAAAATAATAGTTCAGATGAAAAACGCGTAATTTTTTAATCTGATTTTAAAAATAAATTTTTGTCACTAGAAAATTATTTCCAAAAATACCCTATTTAATTTTTCGATGTGTTAGAGGACATAAAATGTTATCTTTTTCAGAAAATTATAGAAAAGGGCAAACATCTTTGATAAATGTTTTACAAACAAATCTCTGATAAGGTCAAACCAATTATTTGACTGAATGTTTAATGTAAAATCAAGTTTCCATAAAAAAACTTTCTTGGTGTTGTCATATAGTGCACCGTTTTGAAATTATTTGCATTTTAAAATATTTTTTCTTGACAAAAATCGCTTTTTTCAATTTTGAAAATAGTGTTTCCAATTTCTCCTTTTTGAAAGTGAAAATCGAAAGGGCCCTACATTTTGCATTTTTGAACTTTGTTTATACGGATAGGCAATGTAAGAAGGAAAAATTAGATTTCCTCAGTAATGCTCAATTGGCCATCGTTTTTTGATCACAGATATCGTGGTAGCTATGATCTGATTTTTATCGCTAAAAATTTAAATTTTGAAAAAAGATGTTCTCTATTGAAAAACGATATTGACAAACTGATGCAAAATGGTATTTTTGGGCATAAGGAAAGCATGCCAAACAAATTTTATTTGTTGGCTCCTTGAAATCATCGCGAGATATCGTGATTTAAAAAAAAAAAAAAAAAAAACAATATATTTGTGTCTATTCGGATGTGTAAACAAAGAGTCTATTCTGCTCGTTCGAATATAAACATCAACTGATATGAGTGGGATAGACTTTTTGTACATACTTTGACATTGGCCCATTTACATTGTTTTACATGATTTAACCAAAAAAGTTGCACACACTCTCACTTTCAATTTCTCGATACATTTGTTTTGCTAAACGAGGGAAAAATCTCAGGGATATTTTTCTTTATACTCTAAATATCTTAGTATGAAAAAGTAAAAATTTCAAGAGACTTTCTAAACTTGAGTTTGTGTGTGAGCTTCGTCGGAGGATGAAAGGATCAAGAAGAAAACCCGACGAGTTTGTCGGGCGTCTGGGCCAGTTTGTGTGCGATCTTCGTTGGAGGAGGGGAAAAAATAATGAAGTGTTATACAAATGCCATTTATTTACCACTATATACGCGCTGATCCCTGTTTTGCCTTATGGGATTGGACGTTTAAAGATAGTTCGAGAACCCGTCTGGTTCTTGCTCTATGTTTAGGCGGGGCCAGACAATGCCCAATGACCTCGGATCTCTGCCATTCTTAAATGGGTCATTGGAAGCAGCGCGAGGGCTGTCACCACCTAATACCCGGGACTGAGATATGTTGTACCAGCATAAACCAAGTCTGATACAAACTATACTTTCCCATAATTTCGCTGCCGGCCAGCGGGTATTGGATTGGACCACACATACACACATTGAAAATTGTTTCTGAACTTGTTTCTGATTAATATTAAGCAAAAAAATATAATGGAACGTAATTCAAATTGTACTAACATCTCATTTGATCATGGTAATCAAAAAATGTTAAACAAATTCTCTTTCTTACTTTGGCAGTATAAGGTTTATATATTTTATTAACGAAATAACACCAGTAATTATATTAAAAATCATATCTACATTGTAGTAAATCATTTTCATTATGCAAGATCTTTTTCCAGTTGTTTCAAAAATTAATATCATCATAAAATAATGTCGAAATCAAAATTTCTTATAATCTGATACATTTATGAACATGACAATGAATATAGTTAAACAAAATAATGATCAGTTTATTAATTTTTTTTTTCAGAGCATTTTCGAAATATTGGTTCCAAAAAGTTAAGAAATTGTATGCCTCCGCTTGAATTTCGGGAATTTCCGGGAAATTTACAAATTTCTCGGGAAACGGGAAATATTTTTTTCAGGGAAATCCCGGTGAAACAATCAAGATACCCCTAAAAAATCCCACTCTTATTTTTAACCAAGTCGAAAGTTGCTCATTTGAAACAACTCTTATAATGACAATCATAGCTCCAAAATTTCTAATTTTTTTCGGAAAATCTTTTTTTCCACTTAGCTTCGCAACCTGGATCAGTGCATTGTTATTTTGAAATTAAGAAAATTTACATGTTTCAAATGTTTTCCAATTAGTTTTATTTTTGATAGGTCAACGTATGAATTAGTTTTAGTGAAAAAAGTTGATAGCTCGGGAACGTATGGCTCGACAGCTCCAATACTTTTAAATGTTATGTGAATTTTTCCGAGAAATCCGCAAAAAAAAGTTTCAGACATAGGTTCTTGGGTCCAGATCTGGTCAACAAGTACATTTTAAGTTTTAAAGACACATTTTCAAATGTTTTGCTTGTTTTTTAGGATCTAAAATTATATTTTATGAAAGGCAAACTAATCATCTTTCATTTGCTGCCAAGACAGCTAACATTGCAAAAAGGGCCACAACACCACAACATGATTCCGCGCAAACCATCGATTGCTATACACCAAAAGCTTCGTTTTTGCACCAGGAACAATAATCCGGTGAAAAATCGCACTGCACTGACCGGTGGCCGGAGTACAGGCCACCGGAAGATCCGGATTTTTGGAAAAAGTATTTGATTTATCCAATTGTGAACTGATACGTTTTCTCTTATCATAGATAGTCATGCAAAACAATCATAGAATAATATTACATATTATAGGACCCATCGAAACCGGTTCCACCGATCTCCGGTGGCCACATCCGGAACCGCAGTGGGAAACAGCAAAAATTAGTCGTGCGACGTATAAAAAAAAAATGGTTCTAATAAGATTTTTTTTGAGCCCGATCGAAGAACTTTTTTTGGTTTAGGCTCTTTTCGAATGTTCTACTTTATAGCAGACATGCATCGGCACTATGAGCTCTTTAATGGCACTCAGCTTGTTATAGATGGCATTTTCGTTTAAAGCAATGTTATGCTTGTTGCTAGGTAAAAATCTCTTGAGTTTGGCTTGAATAATGTGTAGAAAACATTGGTTCATTGGAAAACCCGATTTTAGCTATATGTTCATGTAAATGTTCTCTTAAGCTCTCAAGAAGAACTTCTTAAAAGCTCTTTGAGTGCAATTAAGAGTTCTTAACCTATATCTCGGTTGGGTTTCAAAATAATCTCTCAGGGTCTTCGGGAGCCTAAAAGACAAGCGTAATTAGCGTATTCTAATCACTGGCACAACATGCTGGGTATCTTCTACGTGAAATGCCAAACAAGTTCTTCTAAAAGAGGAGTTAGAGCGGATGCATGTCTGCTTTATAGTTATGCCAGGACTCCCACATTCCAACCAAACCCAAGCTATCTCACACTCACAAATCGGATGACTGATGTCTGAAGGGTTGATTTGTTGTGTCTGGTTGTGGTGAAAACGACACTCGGCTTACAATATCTCACAAGCAAAAGAGACATCTCAACCAGCGTGCGGGTAAGATATGGGTCACAAACACACACACAAACGAACATCCCGCGACCACCGAGAGATAGCTGATTGAAGCTGACAGCATAAACATGTCATTGGCAGATCTCCCGGAGGCGTGACGTGTTCCTTGAAGTTGGTTTAGATTTTGTGCTACGACAAATTTTTATTCGACGTCTAATTTGATGTGAACATTTACAAAATAATTTCGTCTACCGACTACTTTGGAACGGACTCAGACTCGTTTCCAAATCTCTAACCAGGGACACGTCCGGCCCGCTGACAGTCCGCGACACCTGCGACAAGCTTCCGTCGTGATTCCGCCAGTTGGACGACTCCCGGATCTGGTACGGGACACTGGTGCCGGGTCTTTGTTGGAAGGTTTGATTCAGCACGTTGGATCTCCGCGGCGATCGGGGTGACCTCGGAGAGCCCACGTTTGGCAGCGGTCCTGCAGCCGTACTGGTGTCGAAGGTCGCGTTTTCGTTCAGCCGGGAACTGTTCTGGGTCGGGTGGAACGAACCGCTGTCGTCCGCGTCCTCGTGGATCGAAAAGTTGTCATCCCGTGGCCAGTCGATGCCCTCGCCGGAAATTCCGTAGTCCAAACTGATGTCCTGGATGTTGCTGAGGTCTGGAATTTCCTGGCTGTTGTCGAACCAGCCGGCTGGATATTCGAAGAACGGTGCCGTTGGTAACGTCCGGTCACCGGGTGCCGTCGGGAACGTAACGTTGGCCGCCCTCGGCGGACTTGCGGGGATCGCTGGAGCGGTTCTTCTGGGTGAAGTTGCTGCAGCTGCCGGTGGGAGGGACATTCGCGGGACGTGGCGCAGCCGGGTAGCCTTGAGTCGGCGCAGCAGCTTGACGAGCTGGTCCTGAATGGGGGTCATTGCTTGCAGAAGGACGGCGGCATTGTTCCGATTGGGGCCGTTCAGCTGTTGGAGCATGGTGACCGCCAGCGATACGATGGAGGCTATGAGGCCTACGGTGAGATCTTGGGTTGTTGGGGCGGCACCCTGGGATCGGTTTAGACTTCGGTTCATTTTGAAGGGGAGGGAAATTTGGTGGTGTTGGTCAAGAAGAGATTCTGAATTTTGCGGACTGGACTGAAACGGGTTTGAACTGACAAGTTGACAAAAAGCTGACGAGCTGCTTGGATTACCAAGTTGAAAGAAGAATTTGCACATTTTAAATTAAAAATCATAGATTATTTATAAAAAGGGAAACAGAATGTAATTCCATCAGGCATCTAATGTTGGCATACAGCGTTACTTACTTCATTAGAAAATCATAATAACTTGAAAATAAAAAAAAAAATATATCGTAAATAATGCTAACAAAACCTCTTCTCTAACAACTCATAACTGAACTCATAAGATTGTCACCAGCCCCGAAGCTACCTGGCGGATTGTTCCACCTGAATGTACCTCATCGAAGCAAGGTGAGACGAAGTAGATTTCCCTAAAATCCCTTCAAAACGCTTCCTCGGCAGACATTTCCTTGGCACGCATTCTGGGCGCACACATCGCAGCACGAGCACGAGTAAAATGTGGAAAATCAAACGATTCTGGGGCGAGGGTGCAAAATCAAATGCTACCCCTGCTTTCTCTGCTTCCAACCCCTTTCGATTAAATTAATTTAAACGTGTACTCAGCTGGTTGCTGGAGTTTCGTGAAACCGCACAAAGTTGCAACGTTTCGTTCTTCTTTGGGGTGGGAAAGATACACACGCACAACATCGCCGGGGATCAGAAACGTGTACCACCACGTGGGCATATATTGGCCGTAAAATATGGCTCTCCGAACACTGTCAAAGTGCTGTTTTGTGGGTGTACCTTTTAGAAGATCCTTGGGACGCGGGCACTTTGCGTGACTCTTGGGGCCCTTCTTTTGTGTGGGACACGAACACCAGCAGCAGCGAGCTAATCGTTTGTTTTGACTTTCATTTGAACAAAACTTCATTAAGAGTATGTGACTTCTCCGGTGGAGGCGGGAGGGAAGGAGGGCAAGGCGATAAGTGGGATCCTTGCTGTGGCTGTAGGGGTGTGGAGGATTCTTTCGATGGGTGGGTCGGTAACGAAGAGAAGCAGAAAGGCTAATCAAGTGGATGTTTTGAAAGTGGCCGAGAGTGTTAATTAGAATAATCATTATTGACAACTGGGAGTTCTTTGGGATGTGTTTTGTTATCTTTTTAAGAATATGGAGACCTTTTCTGGTTGTTTGAGTTTTTTCCTGGCTGACACACACAGACACCCTTTAAAAAATAAATTATTTAAAACAGATAAGGCCATTGCAAATTATATTGGTATATTAAAAAAAGTTGCAGTGGTAATGCTACAGGCATAACCATAATGACGAAGAACTTCGGACACAAACGTATATGAAAAGTTTTAAGAATTATGATTTGCATTCCTTCATATTTAGTCCATTGAATAATTTTATGAATTCAGAAAGAGGGATTTAATGTTGGATTTTATTTATTTATAAACAATTATTTGTTTAAGAATGAATCTTTCGTGGTTTCCGGAGCAATAGTCCTGAATAGACCAGATGTTTATGAAATTCTGAGAGCAGAACTAGAATTGATTCAAAATCTGCCAGTCGTGAGATATCCGTCCGCTAATTTCCTTACGGAAGTATGAATGGTTAATCTGGAACGAAATAAAGTAATACATTAATTCCAGATTGTTCTTTTTGTGTTGCATTTCATTAGTTTGCTTTGGATTGACTTTCGAGCTCTTTCGTGAGATATTTGGTGGTCCTGAAAAGGACCGTTTGTTTTGAGTGCCCTGAAAAGAAAATTTGATTAGTGGTGATCCTGGGGCTGTCGTCTTTGGTGTTTTTGGAATGTTCGTCCTTCCTGTCATTCGTCCTTCCTGTCGCTCGTCATTCCTGTCAATCGTCATCGTTATAGTGGGTTTAAATCTGAAAATAAATGGATGATCTCTGCAAAGATCTTGATCGGTAGATTTGTTGAAATTAGTAGAGGTGTTATTTATGTGAACTCGTATGTATGTGTGTATATGTTTACGTGTATGTGTGATTGTAAGTGTGATTGTATGTGTTTGTAGAAGAGTTTAAATATTTAATCAATGGGAAAAATATCATTGGGTGGTGGGAAAGGAGGGGGGGGGGGGATTTAAGTGTAACATAACTTATTTTTAAAGTATGCACTGTTCACTTCACTTCAGCTTAACCTATTATGTACATTTCATTGGATCCCTATGTGTTTGTGTATTATTGTAAGGGGAAGGAGGTTATGTAGTTGTGTCAATGTCTCAATAGTAACAATGAATTCAATTTGTCCTTAATCTAATAAATGAACAGTTCATTGTGAGTGTGTGTTAGTGTCAGTGAGGTTAGTATTTAACAATAAATTTTCTTCTTCGGTTTCATTTTTGTCTTCTGTTGGTGTAGATGCTGTTGTCAAATCCAGGTTGTAGTTGTTGTAGTCGAATCCAGGTTGTAGTCAAATCCAGGTTATAGTTGTGCGCAATCAGTCATGCGCAGAGGACAGCTGTTCAGATCGCCTGAGATGGTTCGGATGCTGCTGGTCTTAGGAGAGACAACATCGGCCGATGATACGAGAAATATGCAATGTACCGCGTGACCTCCGCCGTCATGTTCTTTGTGAACGTAAGGTCAAGAGCTGTACCGCCAAGTGTGGTCGTCTTCTTCGTATCATTGCACAAACTCAGCATGAAATGTTCTCGCATATAACCCACGAAGTCTGCACTATCCTCCTTGGTGATGTCAAGATTGAAGTCTCCGGTAACCACCATTGGCGTATCCACGTAGGCAGTACGAATCAAATTGCGAGCAAGGAACCATATTTTCTGCTTCGTTGTGGTTCCTGGGGAGATGTATACTGATACCAGCAGTACTTCAGTACCCATCACCATCACCTTTGCTGCACAAATATCTCCGTACTTTTCTGCCTTGCCGAATTCTTGGTCGCGTTCGTTGCCCACCACTTCAAGCGTATGAGGGACTGCCAAGGTAGTATCCGGATCGGTCGTATTCTGGTAGATTGCAACACCTCCCGATCGCACACCAACCCGCTTCGATTGGATGATACAGGTAAAACCTTCTATTTCCTCTGAGGAGTGGTCATCCAGCCACGTCTCACTCAGTGCTAGAAAGTGAACCTTGGGAAGTATGGGATCGGTGGTTATATCCAACTTGTGAGCTCTCAAACTCTGTACGTTGATGGTCATCAACGTGGTGGCAGGTCCGCTGCTCTCTAAGACCTCACCCACTTCGTCCACAATGGTGCGCAAACGGTGATTCTGCAAACGCTTGTACTCGTTACGCAGTTCTCGCATTTTTGGGCTGTCACAGCCTTTCGCATGGTGGAACTTGAAGTCTCCCTTTGAGTTGGTCAAAAGAGGCCCTGCAGCGACTTCACACGTGATAAACCGACGTACACCATTTGCTGATCCTGGGACTTATCATAGTCGTACACAATCTTATCAAAGGTTCCACCTTGAGATTTGTGTATGGTAAGGGCATTAGCTGGTGTAACCGGGAACTGTATGCGCTTGCATTTAATGCGGTTACCCAGATCGATGTTTGCGGATCGCTTCACGATTGGAGTCCAATCTGACTGCAAGATGTCGGGTCGTGTGCGTATCATAGGCTCCACCTCTTTCCTCGCAATGATCCCGATCTGCGCGTTTTCAAATTTGATCCAAAGTCTCATGATGCGATCCTCTGAGTCATCAACGCCCTCTTCGACATACATCAAGTCCCCAATTGCACCATTCACTATGCCATCTTCCACATTGACATTTGTGGTGACCATGTAAGGCATTCCAGGACAGAACTTAGTTGTATACTGCAAACCTGCCGTTTCAGCCAGACTCATCTTGTAGAGTTTGATACGAGCAGTTGCCAGTTGCTCTGCAGTCTTGTATCCCACAAAGGTGTCGTCTGCTGTGCAATCTAGCCCGTCAATGTTTCTCAGCGCTTCGTTGTTGTAGCTGGTTACGTCAATGTTCCGATGGAACAGTCGTACCGCCCCGCCAGTGTCCTCCTTGCTCAGATCCTCTTTGTGAAGAAACGGCTCTCGATCAGTTTGGTTTCATCGGCGGTCAGTTTCAGCCCATTACCAATCTTGGTAAGAATGTCTGAAAACTGCTTATCCGCCTGACGCATAACCTGTTTGAGCTCGTGAAACATCAACGACTGCCACACCACAGCGCCACAGATGGAGTTCGACGGAGGCTTGAACACGGCGCGAGCATTGACTGGGGGCAACTGCATCAAATCTCCACTCACCAACACATTCACACCGCCATATGCTACATCATAGATCATGTAAACATCCTGGAGGCGTATGTGTGCGGTATTCAGGGTGTGGGCGCCAACCATGCTGACCTCATCGATGATGTGAAACTTGATATGCTGCATCTCGTTCCTGTACATCTGGAGCGTTTCGAAATTCATCTTCGTTGCCTGGCGAGACATGGTGATGTGGTAAGCGTGGTGCAGGGTGGTTCCACCAATTGCGCTGGCTGCTTTTCCAGTCGAAGCTGAAGCTACATACGCGTTGTCGCGGGAGTTGTGAGTTTGGCTGTACCGATTGATCGTTTCCATAAGCGCACGCAATACGAAGGTTTTGCCGCTTCCTGCCGGACCGGTCAAGAAAACCTGCAGCGGCTCGTGCTCTTCGTAGCAATGCATCAGATGGATTACGTGCAGAAGCAATGCCCGTTGCTCTGCATTCGTAGCTCGCATCATCTCACAATATGCCTCCTTCGACAACACGTTTGTGCGTTGCTTGATGACAGATCTTAAACCTCTTGTGGGCAGCAGCTCAAAGTCATCATTATTCGGCTGCATGATGACTGTCCGCACCAGCTCGTCGTGCTTTTCGGTTGCTGCGTTGTTCTCCGCTCCATCCTCCAAGTTCGCAATAGTGCGCAGATACTCCTCGACCGTTTGCTCCATATTCAACTCACAGTCGTATTCCTTACGCTTTGCCAAGAGTTGTTCCTCATGCAAATCGTACAACTGGAGGAACTTATTCTGGTCGAGAACATCCACCACCTCATTACGAAATGGCAGAAACAGGAGAACAGATTCGCGCTTATACTCAGTAAGCTCGCTCATACCGAATCCGCGCCAACGCAGCACCCTTGGCTGTGTCCTTTTCTTGTAGCTGTTTTTACCTCTTTCCTGAGAATACCAAGCTACGAACTCAGCCAAGCAGACGTTTTCCAGGCCTTCACGCTCTTCGTACTTCTCGATGATGTTCTTGTTCCACACATCAGTCGAGTCATCGCCAACTCCTTCAGCATCCATGGTCTTGAAGTGCTTCCTGCTTCTAGTCCGGTCTTGGGGCCACGCAGTTGGAATGAACTCAACTTTCTTACTTGCCTCGGACATCGGCAATCGCAGTAGGAACCAGGCTGCTTCCTGAGCGCACATCTCCACGGCTCCAAGCATCTTCAGACTGATCTTCTTCAGCATCTCGCCGTAGTCCATCTCGGGGTTCTGCTCTTGCATGAGGATCAGCTCTCGGTGCAATCCACTAACACCACGATTGGACTTGTTGACGTACTCTACCAGGTAGTGGCAAAGTTTCTTTTCGTCAACAATAAACTGGAGATCCATGTTCGAACGCAGCTTGTCCGCAATCCATGCGTTGAACGGATTCGTTCGCAGTTCCTTTTCATCCATCGAGCGCTTGTAGAAGACCGTAGGCTGTTTCAGCGATGCACGAACTACATCCAGGTAGTACTCGTATGTACACTCGCAGTGGGCCAGATAGTCCTCAATCGTATCGAAGACTATTGTTGCCAGGACATCACGCATTTCCTCAGCGCGTTTCTTCAACTCTTTGCGGCGACTATCGTCAGCCTTAAGAGGAAGCAGGACCCGTTGTTCCTTCATGGGCCAGTACGGTATATTGAACCGACAGCGCTTTTCCCCTCGCTTTGTGCAAGTGAACGTGCAACGATGAACCTGCTTAGTAGCCGTCTGCGTGGGAAGGTCCTCGAATCTAATGGAAGTGATGGTGTTGATCAGTTCCAGAGTAGCAGGCATGTGCTCGGAAGCAGGTTCCTTGGGATCGTTGGCGAGCCAAAGCACTGCATGGCAGTGGGGACTACCGCGATGCTGGAACTCAATCCGTTTGAAGTAATCGACGACGTAGTACTTCCCGAACGGACTATGAGTTTTCGAACCCAAGATCAAAAGGATGACTTCGATCAGCTTGTTGAAATAGAGGCAGCACGTGACTGGATCTTCACTGACCAATACTGCTCTTTGAAGTGCTGTTAGTTGCTCCATCGGTTCTGTCAAGTCGATCCTGTTCTCTTGATCCGAGAGCTTGTACAGTATCTTCAGCAGTTCGGGCCAGTGAGTCTCGTTAGCACTCATAGTCAAGAAAACCGTTGGCTTTCCCAGCTGTCGAATCATGGCGAACAAATCTTTCTCCCGTATCTGCCAGTACAATGCCGAGTTCGGAATCGATTTCAGCCACGCGAAGTTCCTCTCGATAAGGCTCTGCATGAACTGCGGGTCACTGAGTTGAGCACGGGTCACATTGTTCGTACCTTGGACCCTAAAGGAGCTCGAAACTCCATCGTGAACCCGAAGACGCATGATCTTAACACCCATGTACAGGATGTGAGTCGGCTTTGCTCCACGCCGGTCACGTCGTCTAGTTTCACTGGTAGCCTTATCGTAAGGAGTAACGCGAACCCCTTTCCTGTACGATCGCATTTTTCCTTGGTAGATTCCGGGAAAAGAAAGCTCTTCTGCATACTGATCGTACACGATGGAAGTCGGCATTCGGTTCTGACCAGGAGCAATATTAAGACTCATGTCCTCGTTCCAGAAGACGGTCTGTTGCTGTCCTGCGAACAATTCCGCTTCAGTTTCGAGTACGTCAAGTGCAATTTGGTCGTTCTGCTGGGGAATTCTTGGGACATCTCTTGGGACATCCTCGACTTCCGATACTTCCAGCTCAATCAGTTCCTCACCGTCAGTACCTTCTGGTACATCCGGTTCCATGAGGCTTTCATCCAAAACGATACCTTCGCGCTTATACAACGGAGTGTTGATAAGATAGCGAAGCCAAGCTTTAACGACAGACTTCTTGACATATCCCTGCAGGTAGTTAGACTTGTGGATCAATTGCTTTTTAATGCAAACATTAAAGGCGTAATCATCTTCCAATTGACGCGGAAGCATCCGAACCATCTCGTTGACATCAACAGGGACATTTATGATCTGCCCGATGATTGTGTAGCTTCCTAAAATTTCAAAGCACGTTACCAACTACAAAATTCAAAGTTGATAAACAATGTTCACCTCGCGCATGACTGAGCCGACGAATTTGCATGAACGGCAGCCTTGGCGCAATCAACCGCTCGGTGATCGGATCCAGTGGTGGAAGGTTCGCTGGCTTCTCCGGGTAGGTAAATCCATTCGATGTGGACAAAGTGGGTACTTTTCCATTCCTCAGAGAGTTGTTGCAGGTCTGGCACACCTTGAATCCCGCGACTGATTCAAAGTGGCCTGCCTCGACCAACACTCTCCCGCCATCGCTTGTGATGGGCCTCAAGTCATTGCTGAACCAGATGCGTTCACAAACATTGCAATAATCACCCAGTTTGTTGTTGGTAAACTTTTTGTGAAAAGCAATGTCGGCCTTCGCGCAATCTGGCTTGCCACCAGCTGTGGCAGTCGTACCCGTCTCTACAAAACATTAAACAATTGGGGACAATATTGAAAGACCTCCCTAAGTTACCCAGACTTACCCTGACTATTGGGTACTGATACCTGAGAGGACTCGTTCAGAGCGGAACGAGTCGGTACGATTCCTGTAAGATACAGGAAGATCTAAATAGTTGCTTTTGATTGTATAATATTAAACCCAAAATTCAAAGTTAGACAGTGCGTAGAACAAATGCCTATCTCATGCTAAAACTCTAAAACAGATTATTTATTGGCTATATTAACTGTGTTTGTTTTAAGAACAAAATTAAATTATTCTGCCAACTAAATTCATATTCATACGTTAAAACATCCGCTTTCTACTGAGAAAATTCATTTCAAGAACACAAATTGTGCATGCAATGTGAAAACTTTCAAACATGATCAGCATTATATTGCTAAGTTGTAAAATTTTGTTGAATTTAGCGAAAGGTAAAAATCTTGGTTATAGTTTCACAGTTTGGCGTTATCTTATCTTAAAAGAATAGACAATCAAATTAAAGCTAATCTTTGTTCACATTTAGCTAAAAACTCACCAAGAAATGTCTCGAATCGGCCTGAAACGTGCCCTTCCAGAACCCGATGGAATCTGAACCGGGTCAGGTCGTGGGTAGAACCGTACTGGCCCCGTGCTCGGGCCGGGCATCGGCTCCAAATTCACAGTTGCTGCTGGGTTACCGGCCGCTACTGTACCTCCTCGCTCGGCCTCCTCTTGCGCTTTCAGTTTCTTCCGCTGGCGGAATTCCCTGGCGCGCTCAGCGCTCGTCTTGGCAGGCCTCCGCGGTTTCGGTGCCTTGATCTCCTCTTCCTCCTCCATCTCCTGCTCTCCCTCCTCCTTCTCCATCTCCTGCTCTCCCTCCTTCTCCTCCTCATCACGATCAGCAATCGTCTCCTCAGCTTGCCTCAGTGGCGCCACCACTCTGTTCTCCCTCTCTCTCTCCTCACGCTTCCGCTTGCGATGACTCGCAAGGTATTTCGCCGCCAGGTGTCGTGACATCCTCACTAGCTGAATGCCAAGAGCAAAGTGTTTGCAGTTTTGCGGGCGATATTTCTTATATAGTTACGCAAAAATATACTCTCTCCCTCTCTTTCTCTCTCTCCTCTCTCTCTCTCTCACACACACACACACAAACCGACCATGTGGCCTTTTGGCAGGCAATTCATTTTGAAATTGATGAACAACTCTTTCGTGATTGTTTTGATGGCCCTGAAAAGGGCCGTTTGATTTTATAAGCGGTGTACGATGCAGATTTCGTCCAATCCGCGACTCATCCGGATACTGTTTCGGCAGCTTGCCCCAGTTTCATCGTTGCGTGGTTCCGGTTGCCTTCAACCTGCTGCATCTAGTGCGGCCGCACTTTTCGTGATCCTACTTGATGGCCTTTCTCCTCCCGCAGCTTTTAATTTATCTTCCTCTGCCGCACCGTGTGCGAAACACACTCTTCGCCGGCCCGAACGGTACTGAAGAAGACTTGGGGCTGCTCTTCTTCTCTCCTCTGCTGGTGCTGCTCTTCTTCCCTCCTCTGCTGCTCTGCTGGTGCTGCTCTTCTTCTCTGTCGGTGTTGCTGCTGCTGCTGCTCCGCGGTTCGACCTTCACTCGTCGATGGTCTGGATAGAATGAAGAGGCTTCTGTGCTGGGATTTTTCTTTTATACTTTCGCGCGAGCCAGATTTTGCGCTGGAGGGTGGAGTGTCGATTGACGTAGGAGGTTCATACGTACCCAATTCGGGCGCATAAGTATTAGTGCTTTGCAGAGACTCGGTTTCAATCTGCGAGCATCCATTAGGTGATAAGGGAGCCCGTCTCATACGGGTCCGCGGATTACACGGTGCTCGGCCCGGAGAACCAAGAATGAAAGGCAGATTCCGCGGAAGAGAATCGCCACTCGTCGTTTTGCTTGGGCGATGTGCTAGTCGCACGCGAAAGGCAAATTTGTAATTAATTGGCCCTTATCTCACGAAAGGGTTTTTTTTAAGTCTTCCAATTAAAATGCTAAATTTGCTTTTTGTCGTCAAATGCAAACAATTTTACCTGCCACTTGCAAGGGAAGAATTTTCAAGAGCTTTGATTGTGTGCAAAATTGAGCCAAGGCAAAAAATGGTCAAATATTTTAAAATTTCTTCTTTCTCAGTCCACATTTTTCAGGCGACCAAAATTTGTAATGATTTGTATTAAAATTTAGATTAAATGCGGAGACAGCGTGTGTAGGCTTGCAAATTTTACTCTGTGTGTGTGTGTGTGTGAGTACGTCAAAGTAAATGACGAGCAGCAAAATCAAATGTAAAATAAAGGAATAAGAAACATGTACCCATTTTTAGAAAATTTTGCTTTTAGCAAGTGCACACAAAACAGTTTTAGATTTGAAGAATAACTCTTTCGTGATTGTTTTGTTGGCCCTGAAAAGGGCCGTTTAATTTCATAAGCGGTGTGCCGGCAGATTAACAATGCAATCCGAGACAGTTCCGGCTGATTTCCAGCGTGGTTCTGACTGCCTGCGTGGCCTGCTGCATCTAGTGCGCCCGCACTTTTCGTGATCATACTTGATGGTCTTTCTCCTTCCGCAGCTTTTTCTTTTTATTCCTACGCCGCACCGAAACACGCTCCTTGTTGACCCGAACGAGAGTGAAGAACACTTGAAGCTGCTCTTCTTCTCTCCTCTGCTGGTGTTGCTCTTCCTCTTTGCTGCCCTCCTCTGCTGGTGCTGTTGCTGCTGCTGCTCCGCGGTTCGACCTTCACTCGTCGGTGGTCTGGATAGAATGAAGAGGCTTCTGCGTTGGGATTTTTCTTTTATACTTTCGCGCGAGCCAGATTTTGCGCTGGAGGGTGGAGTCTCCATTGACGTAGGAGGTTCATGCGTCCCCAATTCTGGCGCATAAATATGATTGCTTTGCAAGCCATTCTCAACTCATTCGAACGGAACGAAGCAGCAAACAACGAGCAGCGAGCAAAGCCAGCAGAATGGACGATGTACATGGCAACTTTGCACCATTATTTGGGCTGCCTCCCATTGACCCTCGGACGGAAATGTTAATTTCCCCCAGAATTCCATTCGTTTTCATCCGACCGCACAACTGCGGTGATCGGATTAAATGTGCTGGAGATTAATATTTCCGTTTCCTTCAATTATATAAAATCAAACGGCCCTTTTCAGGGCCATAAAAATATTCACGAAAGAGTTATTCTTGTCAATTCTAAATTAAGGTTAACATTATTTATTATGCGTAAATTTTCACTGAGCCTAATCATTATATTTACAACATTTAAAAAACCACTGCAACCACTTGCAGTCGACTCTCTGGCTGTCGATCTTCTCGATATCAATAATTCTCCATCTATCGATGAATTCTTCAGTCCCTTCAATCTGCATACTTCAATTATCTTCATTCCTCGATATTTTCCCTTGCTTGAAGGATCTCTTCCTCGACGGTCCCTTGGATTCTGTTTGCATTAAAAATCTCTTCCGGTTGTCAATAATTTCACTTTCTCATGGCTTGCATAGACATTTTTCTTGGCGAAACGAAGCTTTGAAGGGTATTTGACATTAGTTTGTTTTTGTTTGATGGACGTTGCCATGTTTCTCTCCCATAGCTGGGTCGTTCTGTAAACTGATGATTCTCTTCCTCAACGGTCCCTTGGATATTGACAACCAGAGAGTCGACTGTACGACTGTCGCGTGTGTGTGTTGTGTGCGTGCTTGCTTGCTGTGTGGAAGCAGTTTTATTAATTTAAACTCAGTTTTTAAGTGCTTCAGCTAAATTTCATGGCCATTAATTAGGTATAGTAAGAATGCGTGAAATCTCCCCTTTCGTTTGGTGGGTACCACTTTTACGTGTGTTGAACAGGAACTGAGATATTAATGTTACAAATCTTGCAGTCTCGATTAATTTCTTTTCGTTACATTTCGCTCCGCGAAATTTTGGATTGCTACCCTGTATAGAGCCCTAAGACGAAGTTCTTCGTCAAAAACGTTAATTAATCCACCCTTAGGTGGTTGGCGCCTTCCTCACATTTAAAGGGTGCCATCCAAAATGCAAAAATTGCGTAAATAACACTTAAGTGCTTATAACTTTTGATAGGGTTGTCAGATCTTCAATGTTTAAGACACGTTAGAAAGTTCTTTTGAATACCCATCCTACGATAGGTCGCATGATAGATCCGGACAATGTTTTCATCAAAATATCTAAGATCCGGCCTCGAAAAGTCCCTAAATAACACTTAAGTGCTTATAACTTTCGATAGGAATGTCAGATCTTCAATGTTTTGGACACGTTGGAAAGCTCTTTTGAATACCTATCTAACGATAGGTCACATGAAAGATCCGGACAACGTTTTTATCAACATATCTGAGATCCGGCCTCCTAAAAGCGTATAAATAACGCTTAAGTGCTTATAACTTTTGATAGATTTGTCAGATCTTCAATGTCTTCGACGCGTTGGAAAGGTCTATTAAATTCCTTTCTGAAAATGTATAGCATGACGGGTTTTCTTACAAAAACCACCCTTTTTACAATCTTCCGGACTTTTGTTAAAATCGTTTTTTTAGCATAACTTTTGAAGTACTTAACTAAACTGCATAATTTTTATAGCAACTTATGGGACCCCAAGACGAATCGAATGACGCCAAAACGGACAAAATCGGTTCAGCCAATGTCGAGATAATCGAGTGACAATTTTTTGATCAACATCCCACCACACACACAGACATTTGCTCAGAATTTGATTCTGAGTCGAAAGGTATACATGAAGGTGGGTCTAGGAGGACTAATTGAGAAGTTCATTTTTCGAGTAATTTTATAGCCTTTCCTCAGTAACGTGAGGAAGGCAAAAACTCAAAATTAGGAGGCAAAAAAAAAAAGAAACTTGAAAAAAAAAATTAAATTTTCTTTGAAATAACTTTTAATTTTTAAAAAAGTCGATTGTAATTTATTCAGAATACATAGTATAATGCTCATTTATAAATAAAAAATCTTGTTTTATCTCTAAACATATCTTGCATTTTAGGACCACACATCGGTAAATTTTTAAAATAAAATGCAATATATCAATGGGCACAACGCAACATTTTTTTTTTTTTTCAAAATATTACTCGTATGATATCAAAACCATTTTTATAATTTCAATATTCTACAGGTAGTCACAATAGAAAACTACGTCTAAGTTATGATAAACATTTACCATTGTTTATCCAGCTGCTTTTGATGATTGGGCCAATAACAAACAAATAAATATTTGACATGTTCGACTTAATGAAATTGATTTATGAAGCATTTACAGGAGTGATTTCAAAGTGATGGTAAGCGTGGTTGCCTCTTACCCAGTCGGCCTTGGGTCGATCCCAGAAGGTCTCGGTGGCATTCTTCGAGACGAGATTTGTCTGATCACGCCTTCCGTTGGACGGGGAAGTAAATGTTGGTCCCGGTCTAACCTAGAGGTTAGGTCGTTAGCTCAATCCAAATATAGGAGTCGCCTCCCTGGATCCTGTCCCGGTGGAATCGCTGGTAGGAAGTTGGACTCACAATCCAAAGGTCGTCAGTACGAATCCCGGGGTGGATGGAAGCTTAGGTGTAAAAAGAGGTTTGCAATTGCCTCATCAATCAAGCCTTCGGACATTTAGTTTCGAGTAGGAATCTCGCAATCGAGAACGCCAAGTCATTACTGTAGAGCGAATAATTTCATTTTGATTTGATTTTTTGGTAAGTGAATACATTTCTTAATTTCATACAAAATAATTAAAATATAAGCTTGAAACTTGTTAAAAATTTTGTACGGTTTCTTTTTTTTTGAGGAATTCACAATAAATTAAACATCTTTTTTTAATATTTTTAACAAAATTTGTAATATGCTTTTTCATTCTTTTTTAATATTTATGCAACATAATTTTTTAAAACATTAATCAAACTTTACATGTTTTATGACAACTGTTAAAAAAGTTTTGGTGTTATGCTTTTGATTTAATTACCTCATGCAAAAATAAATAGAATCAATAGCTTAAATTTTAGGCAAAATAGATGCGAATATAAAAATACCCAGCATTAATTTGAGAGCCATTATTAAAAAATTTACTGCAAATTTAATAAAAATGTTGCTAACAACAGTATGTACGAATATTTTTCTTTATTGAAGTAAGACATTAGTTAAAAAATAGCTAGAAATTCGGCTCAGCCTGTATCGTTCGATGATTAATGAAAATATTTATCGATTTTAACAAAAATTATGATTAATTAAGAAATGTTTTGTAACAAACCACTAATAATTTGCTGCATGCAAAAATATTTCGGTTGATACAAATAAAAATCTAGCAGTCGCCTGCTAGATTTTTTTTCGGCCGTTTAACCAACAAAAATGGCAATTCCAACTATTTTTTTAGTTACTGGTGGTCACCTATCTCGGGTTAACAAAATCAACAATCAATTGTTTAAAAAGCTGTGTCAACAATTAACTCATACTTTAAGTCAAATTGCCGGGTCCGGTAATGTAGTGGCTAGCGTGGTAGCCTCTCACCCCAGTAAGGCCTGGGTTCAATCCCAGACGGACTTTTGGTATTTTTCGAGACGATATTTGCCTGACCACGCCTTCTATCGGATGGGGAAGTAAAACGTCGGTCCATTTGCGTAAAAGAGGTTTTGGAGGACTCACCACACATAACCTTCGGACGCCTAGAAATGAGCAGAAACTTGCAACAGAAGACCCGGGGGTCGTTAAGGTGAATTACTTTGCTTTTTTAAGTCAAATTCAAGTTTTTCTTAGATTTGCCCTGGCCGGTCTCTCCAAAAATCGAAAACTATTAGCACTATTAAAAAAAAAAACCTATTTTCACCTTAAATTAGAAGCAAAACTACTAAATCCTGAAGATTCTACATTTCAACAAAAATAGTGTCAAGAACTATTCGCTTACTTATTCAATTCAACATAATAAACAAAGATCAAAAACTTGTTGGGTAAGCTTTCTATTAGGATGTTGAACATAAACATCGAATATCCGAAGTCTGACTATCCAAAAGTTTGTAAGGGATTTCGGATAATCAAATCATGAGCAAAAACAATTATCGATTCTTTTTTTTGTCTTGCTTTTAACATCAAATTCGAGTTCTGCGACACGATTTCAGTAAAATTTTAATGGTTGATTCCTATTAAATTCAAAAATGCACTTTTCAACATTCCATCACCGCCTTTTTTGCCACAATGTTGGATTTAAAAATTCAAAATCACTTTAGAGTAGAAGGAGTTAAGGGTTAAGGTTAAGATAGTTAAGATAGACAATAAAAAATAAGTCATAAAAAATATTTTTTTTAGTGGTTAGATTATCCGAAGTTCCGATTTTACCAAGGCCTTTGGATAATCGAGTCTGAACTGTACTTTGCCGACGATAGAAAAATGATCTGAAAAAAATCTTAACTTTCTAATGCCAAAATTCATCTTTCATCAATTCCATTGTAACCATCAATTATAAAAAAAAGTGACATAATATAATTTAAACTTTTAATTGAAAATTAATATAAAATTTAAATTTCAAATTCTAAACATCAAAAATCGGCAGAAAAATGTTTTTTTCTTTAACTTTTTTTAAATTGAAGCTCGCTTAGAGGGGAATTGGGTTGTAGAGGGTTAAAAAAATATAGATTCAACTACAATTTTTGTATGGTCAACTGCTAAAATTTTTTGGATACTGTTTGAGTAAATCAACGACACCAAATGTGTTCTTTGATGTTAGGGAAGGCCCCCACAAAGTTTAAGGCAAATCAAAATAACAAACTATTTATTAATTTTCTGAAAGTCGAGGAAAATTGTTTTGCCATTTCCAACAAAGTTGGGTAATTTGCAGAAAGGAACAAGTATGTCAATAACTAAAATATTCCAATTTCTGTAGATTAAAGGAAAAACTGTTATTTTTGATTTTGCGGTTTTCTTTCATACAGATCGCAAAGCATCTCTGCCTATGGCTGGATTGAACCTAGTTTTTATTTTGTCTACCAACTACATCAGCTTACGATTTGAGGTAATTTCATCGAAAACAAGAATAATTGGAAATTTGGCTTTTGATTTTTTTTTTTGTTCCAAGTCGAATATTAGCAGTGTTACGTCACTGATAAGGAACAAAAAACCAATGCCATTTTTTTTTTAGTTGTTTGAGTATTTTTAAATGCAAATTTTTTGTAAGATTTATGACCTACGTCACTGCTTCTTAAAAAAAAAAAACCTATTTAAAACAGAACCTCAAAACACACCCCTCAAATCTGAGGCCCGCATTAACAACTGTCTCAATTATCAACAGGTACTTAATCAGCTGTCAAAACGCCGTGTTCTCGACTCGATGTTTGCTTTATTCAAATTTGATACACAACAATTAGAGGGCATTTTCCCATTTCTCACCTGGGGTTGCGGCATGATGCGTAATTACCAATTGTAATTTATTCCTCGGCGAGGGACAAAAAACGCGATTCTAACTTTTGACGCGTGATTTTTAAGATCTTGCAAGACATTTGTTGGCCCATTAATACCGGTGTCACTCACCAAAAAAAGAAGCCAACGGTGACAACGCTTTTCACACAACTTGACTGGTGAGATGTTGTGCAAATCGGAGGCTCAACTCGTTTGCTGATTCTTTCCTTCGCGGCCCAAGTCAGATTCATCAACGGCCCTCGTGATGCTTTTCCAGCCAGCCGGTCCGGGAGCAGTGCCGACTTTTACTTGACATGTTAAACAAATTACACTTTATGCTGCTGGTGGTTCTCTGGGAAATCGGATAGGTTCATATCTTGTTACGTATGGAACCCTTCGATTCCTTACATTTGAAAAAAAAAACACCTGAAATGGTGATGAGTTGAGAATTTGGTTTATTGGTCATAGAGAAGATTTTGGCAAATTTCGAAATACATTCCATAAAATCCATTGAAATCGTCAGCATTCGCGAAGAATTGCATCACTGCACAAGCAGATCTTGACGGCGCACGCGGTAGCAATCGAGGGGGGAAACGGTATTGTTGTACTCGTCAAGCTAGGAGCGAACCTTGGTTCGAACCCTTGGACGACGACAACGACGGAAAAGGTACAAGACGGCACAGGACATTCCTTCAACCGAGTTGGAAAGGCTCTCTCTCTATCTCTGCGACATATTCCTGCTCGGCAAAAGGCTCGAACATTACCGGTCCATAGGAATTTCCCGGAGACTCCGTCCGTCCTCGATGCCAGCAACCAAGTTCGGGAGCGAGAGAGAAAGAGCAAATTTACATTTTGACAAATGACAAGCAAGATGCAAATCCTAATGATATAGTTAGCCCCTGACAGGCTGTCAATTAATCGTCCTCAATTTACTCCTGGCCTGGCCTGACTGGTTGTTGTTTCCGGTGAGGAACAACAGAAGTACTTACAACTCGGCGCAAAAGAGCCCGGCGAATGTCCTTCTGATTGTTGTTGTTGCCGGCGTCGTCGAGCTTCTCTCTAAATATGTTTTGTATTATTCAAGGAGGGACTCTATACTTTGTAGGGCATGGCTGATGTCTCTGAAGTGCAACGTCGGCGACGAAGATGACGACGACGTGTGCATCATCGGAAATGGGTTGCTGTAATGTTTCAGCGAAGAGGCTGGCCGGGGGTTGCCCTGTAATGGAATATTGTCATGTTGAGGAATTATATTGGGATTGCAAGAATGATTGCAGTGCGAGATTTTTTGCCTGATACCAATACCAATACCAATACCAATACCAATACCAATACCAATACCAATACCAATACCAATACCAATACCAATACCAATACCAATACCAATACCAATACCAATACCAATACCAATACCAATACCAATACCAATACCAATACCAATACCAATACCAATACCAATACCAATACCAATACCAATACCAATACCAATACCAATACCAATACCAATACCAATACCAATACCAATACCAATACCAATACCAATACCAATACCAATACCAATACCAATACCAATACCAATACCAATACCAATACCAATACCAATACCAATACCAATACCAATACCAATACCAATACCAATACCAATACCAATACCAATACCAATACCAATACCAATACCAATACCAATACCAATACCAATACCAATACCAATACCAATACCAATACCAATACCAATACCTATACCAATACCAATACCAATACCAATACCAATACCAATACCAATACCAATACCAATACCAATACCAATACCAATATAAATACCAATATTAATATCAGTATCAACATTTTTAATCGAGTATCAGTACCAGTTCCGAAACTTCTAATCGAGTGCTAGAACCAAAATTTTAATTGAGTACCAGTACCAGTTCCAAAATATTTAATCGAGTACCATTACCAAACATTTTATCGAATACCAGTATCAAAAGTTTTAATCGAGTTTCAGTACCAAAACTTTTAATTGAGTAACAGTACCAAAACCAAACTTTTAATCGAGTACCAGATACCCATGTTGACACTTTAAATTTTTAGACCTCCCGCCGCGGGATTCAAACCAGCAACCTCTGGATTGTGAGTCTAGTGCGCGGTCCGATTGATCCACACGGGCGGGACAATTGTGTTCCAGTACCAGTAACAAAACATTCAATCGAGTATCAGTACCAGTACCAAAACTTTTAATCGTGTACGAGTACCAGTACCAAATCTTAGAATCGAGTACCAATACCAGTACCAGTACCCTAACTTTTAGGTAATTACCAATACCAGTACCATAAATATTAACCGAGAACCAGTACCAAAACTTTTTATCGAATACCAGTACCAAAACTTTGAATTGAGTACCAGTACCAATACCAAAACATTCAATCGAGTACCAGTACCAGTACCAGTACCAGTACCAGTTCTAGTACCAAAACATATACAAATGTGGTTATTGCATTTTGAAAAGCCACGCTAGAAATTTCGATTACTCTTTTATTTGTAATACACCTGCATTGAGTTGCTTCATTTTTTAAACAAAACTTTTAAGCGATTACAAGTTGGGTAATTAGTCAACCATTTTCGCTCCAAAACGCACACAAAAGTCACCCGCTCTTTCTCCAGTGTGTCGTTGACAAATTAAAATTAAACCGACATCATCTGGACGTATTTATGATAATTAAAATTTATTTCCATTACTTTTAATGATTTACATATAATTATAATTGATGGATAGTTTTTGTCTGTTGGTCGTGTCGTGTCGTGCCCCGTTTCATACCTTGCGTAGAGTACCACGTGGACGGGTCCGGACAGGTCCGTTTGACAAACACGGAAAAAATGACCATCCCCTCCCCGTGTGAAGTGCATCTGGGCCGGAATATGAACAGCGCTCGTGGAGAGATATTAAAAACAACAACAGGAAGAGTCCGGTCAAATGTGGCAGCCGAGCGCCGCCGCGCTCACCTGTCAGAAACTGATACACATACATGGTAATTTATGGCCGCATCAATGTTATTGCCAGAGCAAGGTGTTAATTGAGTGATATGTAGCTAATTAAAAATTATTGCTGCTCATTTGTGTGTGGACGACGCGCGCGCTTTCACATTCAACGAGTTTTGCGAGAGAATTTATCATGTCGATTGTGAAGGAGAGGGGTGTAGGAAAAAAGTTTATTTTTTCATTATTTGGCCTTGCTGAACCCAGATGTGACCTATTATAAGTGGAGTTCGGATAGCCGCAGCAGTTCGGACTAATGGGTCACAAGTGAAACTAATTAGCCAACTTGGCTCCCCCTGCTAGGATCCAGATCAAAGGATTTGTCTTTGTCTTCCCTTTACATCTTTATGGGAAATTAGGGAGAAAATAGGCTTTTTGGAATTTCAGGAATTTGATCATATATCCATTTCATTTGCCGATTTTAAAGGTAAACATATTAAGTTCAGTGAAGCTTTTTACTACTTAGTTACTATTTTAAATAAAGTTGAATTTGTTAAGTTTTGAACAATTGATCTTCTGAAACCGTTAGATTATCATATGAACCCAAGTAGAAAAAGAGTTCTTTAGCAGTTTAGACCGCGGCAGAAAAAAGTGCACTTCAAAACTTCTTCAGGAGATTGGCTGAGTACTTGAAGAAAACTTTATCCTACCGCGGTCCAAAATGCTAGCAATCTTGAAAACCTCTTGTAAAACTCCTTAAACTTTTTGTTAATTAGAAAATGATACCTTATCACTTTATTTTTGTAAAAAAATTGGTTGAGAAAACTTTCCCTTCGATGAATCAAAACAAATTTAATGATTTTTTCTAAGAAAAAAGTTTCTGACACATAAACATCTCTTTTTAACTAGGCAAAGCGCACCCTACAACATTTGATCTTTAATTCTGAGCTACCGTTGACAAGAATAAATTGGGACTGACTCATCCTCAAAGCAAGTTTACTTCAAATTGACGAACAAGAAACAAGAAACAAGAAACAAGAAACAAGAAACAAGAAACAAGAAACAAGAAACAAGAAACAAGAAACAAGAAACAAGAAACAAGAAACAAGAAACAAGAAACAAGAAACAAGAAACAAGAAACAAGAAACAAGAAACAAGAAACAAGAAACAAGAAACAAGAAACAAGAAACAAGAAACAAGAAACAAGAAACAAGAAACAAGAAACAAGAAACAAGAAACAAGAAACAAGAAACAAGAAACAAGAAACAAGAAACAAGAAACAAGAAACAAGAAACAAGAAACAAGAAACAAGAAACAAGAAACAAGAAACAAGAAACAAGAAACAAGAAACAAGAAACAAGAAACAAGAAACAAGAAACAAGAAACAAGAAACAAGAAACAAGAAACAAGAAACAAGAAACAAGAAACAAGAAACAAGAAACAAGAAACAAGAAACAAGAAACAAGAAACAAGAAACAAGAAACAAGAAACAAGAAACAAGAAACAAGAAACAAGAAACAAGAAACAAGAAACAAGAAACAAGAAACAAGAAACAAGAAACAAGAAACAAGAAACAAGAAACAAGAAACAAGAAACAAGAAACAAGAAACAAGAAACAAGAAACAAGAAACAAGAAACAAGAAACAAGAAACAAGAAACAAGAAACAAGAAACAAGAAACAAGAAACAAGAAACAAGAAACAAGAAACAAGAAACAAGAAACAAGAAACAAGAAACAAGAAACAAGAAACAAGAAACAAGAAACAAGAAACAAGAAACAAGAAACAAGAAACAAGAAACAAGAAACAAGAAACAAGAAACAAGAAACAAGAAACAAGAAACAAGAAACAAGAAACAAGAAACAAGAAACAAGAAACAAGAAACAAGAAACAAGAAACAAGAAACAAGAAACAAGAAACAAGAAACAAGAAACAAGAAACAAGAAACAAGAAACAAGAAACAAGAAACAAGAAACAAGAAACAAGAAACAAGAAACAAGAAACAAGAAACAAGAAACAAGAAACAAGAAACAAGAAACAAGAAACAAGAAACAAGAAACAAGAAACAAGAAACAAGAAACAAGAAACAAGAAACAAGAAACAAGAAACAAGAAACAAGAAACAAGAAACAAGAAACAAGAAACAAGAAACAAGAAACAAGAAACAAGAAACAAGAAACAAGAAACAAGAAACAAGAAACAAGAAACAAGAAACAAGAAACAAGAAACAAGAAACAAGAAACAAGAAACAAGAAACAAGAAACAAGAAACAAGAAACAAGAAACAAGAAAAAAGAAACAAGAATCAAGAAACAAGAAACAAGAAACAAGAAACAAGAAACAAGAAACAAGAAACAAGAAACAAGAAACAAGAAACAAGAAACAAGAAACAAGAAACAAGAATCAAAAAATATTAAAATTGAATTTACAAGTCATATTTTCAACACCCCAATGAAAAATTTTTGTAAAATGCATTATACACTCGTACAATTGATTTGTTTTGTTATGTTTTTTTAAACTGCTAGATTCCATAAAAAAATGGCAAACAAATTATTTACGAAACTTCACTCTGAAAATTCAATAAAATTCAAACTATTTGGGATGAACCTCAGCATGTTAAAAATGATTTTGAACGCATTTTAAATTAATTTGCGCTGGTTACACTTAAACATCCATTGAAATTTTGAAGCTTTTTGTTTTTACAAATTTTGTCAAACATTTGCATAAGCCTAATAAAAACTTATAAAGCATCTTGTGATACTATTTGTTTCAAAAATTTAAATATTAGGGTTGAAATTTGATAAGTTTGGCAACCTCCTCCCGATCAAGACCAGGACTTAGGTAAAAAAAAAAACCAATAAGAAAATTAGCCTGAATTTTTATGCTTAAAAATTTCGTCAATTTAAACATAACCATGATAGAAAATTCAATGTAATAGAATTCAAATAAATTTGTTTTTTGCAACTTTGTAGGATTTTCTTTCTCAAAAATTAAGATCGTATCTTTCGATTAAAGAGTAACTTTGTTTTTGATTGCTGTGACTTTTACTTTGCAGCAATTCTCCCAGATTTTGATCATTCGATTTTTTGTATTTTTTAAACCGACTGAAACTTTTTTGGGGCTTCGGTATGCCCAAAGAACCCATTTTGCATCATTAGTTTGACCATATGGTTTTCCATACAAATTTGGCAGCTGTCCATACAAAAATGAAGTATGAAAATATAAAAAACTGTATCTTTAGAAAGAATTTTTTGATCGATTTGGTGTCTTCGGCAAAGTTGTAGGTATGCACATAAGGACTACACTGAAAAAATTATACACGGTAAAAAAAATTGCGATTTCTAATTTAACTTTTTGTCACTAGAACTTGATTTGCAAAAAAAAAACACTATTTTTATTTTTTGAGGGACATCAAATGCAAACTTTTCAGAAATTTCTAGGTTGTGCAAAAAATCTTTGACCGAGTTATGAATTTTTAAATCAATACTGATTTTTTCAAATAATCGAAACATTTTTCAACTTCATTTTTGAATGAAAAATTCAAGTTATAGCCATTTTTAGGTAACTTTTTTGAAAATAGTCGCAGTTTTTCATTTTATGAATTAGTATATTTTTGATAGCTGGGTAAATTCTCTATAGTTTGCTTTTTTGAACTTTGTTGATACGATCCTTAGTTGCTGAGATTTTGCCATGCAAAGATTTAAAAACAGGAAAATTGAAGTTTTCTAAGTCTCACCCAAACAACCCACTATTTTCTAACGTCGATATCTCAACAATTAATGGTCCGATTTACAATGTTAAAGCATGAAACATTTGTGAAATATTCCGATCTTATCGAAAACAATATTTTCAAATTTGTTAAATCAAGACTTCCATTTTGAAAAGGCCAAACATTCAATATTATATATTATTTTTTTCAAATAATATGATTGATGATTAGGGTGCCTAGAAATAATGACCCCCTGCTCCACAAGCGGAAAACGGTTTTTTAGGTTATTTTAAGCATCTGTGTAAATTTTGAGCAAAATTGGACGAGATTAACCCATTGATACCGGAGCCTAAAGTTGGTGAATAAAAGTTTTTCATACAAAAATTACGTTTTTGAATCGCTTAAAACTTTGGTTATAGCTTTGGTATGTTCTACAAAGTTGTAGAGCATTAAATTTTCAATAAAAATCTCACATTTGGGAATATTTGGATGGAAGTAGCGCACCGTGCAGACCAAACCGTAAGAAACTTGGGTTTTTCATAATTTTTTTTATTTTTCCCATACAAGCTTCACCTCCGAGTATCAATGGGTAAATGATGACCAATTTTGCTCAAATTTGGCCCAGATTCCTAAAGTAGGTCAAGGAACAATTATGAGCTTGTGGAGCCAGGTTTTGAAAAAAAGTTCCACATTCTGGACACCCTAGTACTTATTAAAAAAATAAAAACTGTGACTATTTTCAAAAAAGTTACCTGAAAATGGCTTTACTTGAAAACGGTGCACTTGATCAAAATTTCACTAAAGTACTTAATGATTGCAAATATGATTTTGCATCGAAAAATGAATCTTGGCCAAAGACCTTTTGCACAACCTGAGAATTTCTGAAAAGTTTGTGACAAAAAGTTAAATTAAAATTCACCAATTTTTTTTTGAATTGTGTATCATCATTCATTTATTATTTATTTACCTTTAAATTTTTCTCTGAAACAAAATATAACTCATCCAAAGTTTCCATCCCAGAAAAAAACCCATCCGCCAAACGAGCGCAATCGGGCTGGCAAACATCTCACGTCCGAGCCGGAAATAAGAACGATTCACTTGTTCACCCGTTATTGGCCAAACCCATCAGGAACAACGACGACGACTGCGACGACGTCGATTGCGACCATCAGGTTGTCCAGAACCACGTCCTCATCCGCTGCTGGCTGTCGTTCAATTAGCCGGACAGCAATAAATAACTGTCATCAGTGCAAATAGGTTGGCACACATCAAAACTGCTGCCTGCACAACTTGATTGCAACCACCAGCTCACCCTCCCTCCCCGTCAATCTGGACTGAAGACGACTTCCTTGGACGACAGTTTCATTCGCCTCGATGATGTGCAATTAGCTCTAATAAATTAAATTAAATTCCCTTGGTCCACCCACGCGCGTGTGACATCACTGCCTGCGCCTGTGTGTGTCGGGGATTTCAATCAAAAAACTTCCTCCTCAGCGTCATCATCGTCGTCGTCAGGAACTTGTCCTTGGGTATGGCCAATTCCACTAGGGAGCCCCCGAGTTCCGAGATGATGGTGTTTGCTCAATCGAACACACCAAGTCGATGTTTGATATTAATATTTCTTTTCCACTGCGTTTTTAGCCCGGGTTTGTCTTGGTTTGTCGACGATTGCTGATGTGCTCCTCCCGCCCCACCTAAGGGAAGAACTCCAGGCCAATCAGGCAAGAAATGAGCGGATGTCTTCCATGTGAAACTACTCAGCAAAAGAGTGAAAAGAATGAGACGTGTGTCGTCTAATGACTGTTGAATTTCTTCATCATGTTGAGTTGTGGTGGCACTTGTGGCGCGAAATTGGTTCTAATCAGAGCAATTATTGGACGGCAATGTGGGAGGGGTTTGCAGTTAACGTGTACAAAAAGTTCCATTCTAACTGGATGGGGCTTAAGGTGTAACGGGACGCCAGTTCTTGCAAGGAAAAAAGGTTTATCGTTAAAAAAAATTCTTAAAAAAATAGTTTTTTATTCAACCACGATTTTTTAAATAAAGAAATCCTGGATTTGACAGCTGGAAGGGGTTCCATCCATTCCATTACTAGAATATTTGTAAATTTTACTAATTTGCCAGCTGTCTGTTTTTTAAACTATAGCTTTCAATTAGTCTGTAAGCTAATTTAGCTTAATATGGTATTCTATGAAGTTTTATGGTAAGTCCAGCGAGTTTTAAGACTATTTCAACTAGCTTTTTTTGATTTTTTTTTTTTTCAAAATATTCCATTGATGGCTGCGAAGCCACATCTTTACACACATCCTTTTAGCTAGTTTAAATACTTTGCCACTATTTTTGATAGGTGTTATGGTTAGAATAGCTAGTTTTTCTACTATTTCTTTTTTTCAGCAGGTTCCATTGCTGCATGCAAAGCTTGTTCTTTTCATCCAGCTTTTTGGCTGATTCAGCTCGCTTCTTTTCTGTTTTGCTACGTCTTTCGGTTAGTCCAGCTAATTTTTTGACTGTTTCAGCTAGTAAATTTGGAATCACTTCCAAAAAACCCGTTGCTGCCTGCAGAGCTGTTTTTTTGTAAGCAGACTTTTCGCATAAAAAAAATACAAGAATAATAAAATACAAAGTGACAAAATCCAAAATCCTACTCAATAAAGTTATTTCAATATTTATTTAATTCATACAAAAATTGTCAATTTTTAATAACTTTACTACTTAAAAAAAATCATAATTTTAACTCATTTCAAGTAGAAATTTCCAACTAATTTTGGTTTAATTTACCTGCTATGAACGAGTTTGATCTAAATTTTGAAATGTTCAACTAATTTAAACTCCTACAATGGCCTAGCTTGAGCAATATTTTACCAATTTCAACTAGTTTTAACTCATTTAACTTAATTAAATCTAATTCAACTTAATTGTACTAAATTTAGCCTAATTTAACTAAATTAATCAAAAATTTACTAACATTTATTAAATATAATTACATTAAACTGAATCAATACAAATTTAACTTAATTGAAAAAATTTTATCAAAATTTCACTAAGTTATTTAAATTTTAATTTAACTCATCTAAGTTTAACTAATTTTAATAAAATTTACCTAATTTTACAAAACTTCACGATATTTTACCAAATTTAACTAAGTTTTATTAAATTTTACTGGATTTGGAAATAAACTAAATTGAATTTAACTTTTTCTCAATTTAACTTTATTCAACCAAATTCAATTATTTTTTTAATGAAATCTGCCAATTTTAACTAAATTCTCCCAAATTTAACTAAATTTCAATTCATTTACCTAAAATTAACAAAATTCAACTAAAGTTTACTGAATTCAACCACATTTAACTAAATTTAGCTCAATTTAACTTATTTTATTCAACGTAACATGTTTCAACTGGATTTAATTTAATTTCAAATTTATTTTACTTTATTTAACTTAATTGTAGTCAATTCAGCTTTATTTATTCTTATTTAACTTAATTTATCCTAATTTAACTTAATTTAAATAAATTCAACCAAATTATATAAATTCAACTTAAGTAAACAAAGATGAACTTAATTTTACGAAATCTAACAGATATTTAAATTTTCACTGAATTTAATCAATTTTAATGTTTATATCCACATTTTGAAAAATTATAAAATTGTAACTAATTTTTGCCAAATTTTATCAAATAAACTGAATTGAACGCTCCCCCTTCCAAAGTTAGCCCGAAAAATTAGGGAGCCAACATTTTTTTTCGAAAAACTTGAAAATTTTCATGAAAATAGAAGTTTAATCAACTGAAACCCATTTTATGTGCATTTTACTGTGTTTATAGCCATAAGAAGCATGTTAAAACTCCTAAAAAAAATATTGATTTTTTTATGAAATATCAATGTACAGTCCCGCAAAAATCTCAATTATATAAAATTATACTCGATTTGACTTAGTTTAACAAAATTAAACTCAATTTTACTTAATTTTACCTAATTTAGATTATTTTTACTTAATTTAACACAATTTTACCAAATTAAATTAATTTCAACTAAAATCTGCCATATTTAATAACATTTAAATAAATTTGCATAAATTTAACAAAATTGAACTAAATTATATTAAATATTACCCTATTTAATAAAAAATCAATCAATTTGACTAATTTTGTTTAATTTTAGCCCGTTAAACTTAATTTAGTAAAACTTTACTTAACTTAATAGTTATGAGCTGTCTGTTTTGGATAGCCAATCAGCAATTAGGGTTAGCTATTTCAGCAATCTCAAGTTGCTAAATTTACCTGTAATTTTAGCTAATGCAACAAGAAAAAAAATCACTATTTCACCAATTTGAAGCCAGATTATTTGAATTGTTAAATTTAAGATGGAACTCAAATCCGTGAGGACAACTTATTTTTTTTTTAATGCATTTTTGATCGGTTTTAGAATTATTTGGACCAAAAAACACCGACGATTATTTGTGTCTCTCACTCAAGCATCCTTTGAACCATACGAATCGCTTCAAAAATAGGCACGTGTGATCGCTCGATCCGCCATAAATCATAACGAACAAAACCAATAAAAAACTTAATAAGCCTGTCCACAGAAACACATTCAACGGAGCTCCAGGTTCATCTCGCCACTTGACAGACTGGCGGCGCTCGAAACATTTGAAAATGAGGCCTTGGATTCACCGCAGTATTTCTTGCGCACCAGGCCAAACCGGTCAACTCAACGAACAAGTCGTTAGTTGCTTTCAAAAGTTGCCTTAATTAAAATTAACGGTCCCCTCGGTTTAATCAATATGCACACACGTTCCAGGGGACACGCACGCATCGGTCAACCCCCCTCTTGAAACTCCCCTCCCATCACCCCACACTGCGCGAGATGGTCCGCGTCCATAAATCACGAGATATTATTTCCTGTTCGAAATTGATAAAACATAAAAACCTTCCACCAGCCGCATATATCATCGCCGTCATTCCAGTTTATCACTCATTAAACCGTGATCAAGCTTTGGCCGACCGCAGTTTCAACGAGTCAACGGAGAGCGTTCCCGCGGCAGGGGCCAATTCTCGCACCAAAAGGGACTTTCTTTCTTGGTGGGTGTTGTGGTGCAAGGTGGGGAGGTGCGGGCTGCGCAAAATGGTTTTCTTCGAGATTTTTGTCAGCCGTTTATGGATCCTTATCTGATTTGCATTCCCGATGGCTGCTGTCGACGGCCGAAGGGGGGGATAGATTTCAATCAGTTAATTTATGATTGCTAAACGGTGTTGTTTACTTAACCCTTTCTATACCGAGTTTTCTTTTGAATATTTTTTTTAGAAAATCACACTACACGACAAAAAAACTTGTGTCATGCAAATTCCGATACCTTTTGGGTTCCTCTTTCAAGAATATGGAAGCGAAGGACTTAAGTTTTGTTTTGTCTTGTAACATTTCAACTGGGCCAAATAATCAATATTACGTCCTTTTGAAATGTTGGAAATATTGTTTTTGTAAAGATCGGAAAATTTTACGACTGTTTCATATTTTAACATTGGAAATCGGACCATTAGTTGCTGAGATATGGACATAAAAAAATGGTGGGTTTTTCGGGTGAGCCTTAGAAAACATCAATTTTCGTGTTTTTAAACCTTCGCTTGGCAACTAAGGGTCGTATCAACAACGTCTAAAAAAGCAAAATAAAGATACTTTTCTCAGCTATTTAAAAACATGTTTTTCAAAAGTGTACAAACATGTGCAATAATTTAAAATAAATGAATAATTGCTACTATTTTCAAAAAAGATACCTAAAAATGCCTATAACTTGAAAACGATGCACTTTATCAAATTTTCACTTGAATATTTTTTGCAAATTCAATTTTACATCGAAAAATGAAGATAAAAATGTCGACATTTCGATTTTTTGAAAAAGCAATTTAAAAATCGATCAAAGAGCTTTTTGCAAAATCTGGAAATTTCTGAAAAGTTTGCATTTGATGTCCCTTAAACATAAATAAAAAAATGTGTTTTTGTTTAGCATATCAAGTTTTAGTGGGGTAATTCTCCGCCAACTCACACAGCAGTTGCCCCGACCCCTCTTCGATATGCGTGAAACTTTGTCCTAAGGGTTAACTTTTGTCCCTGCACAGAAAAAACGATGGTAATATTTATCAGGAAATGGTGACAGATCTTGTGGCCAAAAAATGTGTAATATTACATCAGGAATTGGTAAATTTTCATCAGTTTTTGAGGAATATTCATCAGGTTCACATTTTTACACATTTTTTGAGTAATATTATTAAAAAGTGAGTAATATTCAACCTATCAAATTTTCAACATTCCAAAATTCAACTTTTTTTGCTGTGTGATCACAAATCCGAGTTCCGTTTTTTGATATCTCCTGACGGAGGGGCGGTACGACCCCCTCCATTTTTGAATGTGCGAAAAAAGAGGTGTTTTTCAACAATTTGCAGCCCGAAATAGTAAAAATTTATGCCCGATTAGATCACAAAGAAAAAAGTGAATTTTGGAATGTTGAAAATTTGGTAGGTTGAATATTATCTCTTTTTTCAGTAATATTACATAACAAATATGTAAAAATGTAAAACTGATGCATATTCATCAAAAACTGATGAAAATTCATCATTTTCTAAGGTAAAATTAATCTTTTTTTTTTTGCACAAAATTTGTCATCATTTCCTGATGAATATTACTAGGGTAAGTGAAATTTCACGATTTCGCGGACAGTGTAAATTCCGTGAAATTTGGCTTTTTCCGCGAAATCCCGTGAAATTTTATATTTGTGTGAAACTGAAACGATTTTCCTCAAAATGATATATCAAACTCAAATAGGAATGAGGGTAATTCTCCGCCAACTCACACAGCAGTTGCCCCGACCCCTCTTCGATTTGCGTGAAACTTTATCCTAAGGGGTAACTTTTGTCCCTGATCACGAATCCGAGGTCCATTTTTTGATATCTCGTGACGGAGGGGCGGTACGACCCCTTCCATTTTTGAACATGCGGAAAAAGAGGTGTTTTTCAATAATTTGCAGCCTGAAACGGTGATGAGATAGAAATTTGGTGTCAAAGGGACTTTTATGTAAAATTAGACGCCCGTTTTGATGGCGTACTCAGAATTCTGAAAAAAACGTATTTTTCATTGAAAAAAAAACACTTAAAAGTTTTAAAAATTCTTCCATTTTTCGTTACTTGACTGTAAATAAATTTGGAACATGTCATATTATGGGATTTTTTTTAATGTTATTTTTGAATCTACAAGGGTCATTTTTTCATTTAGAACAAAATTTTTTCATTTTAAAATTTCGTGTTTTTTCTAACTTTGCAGGGTTATTTTAAGAGTGTAATAATGTTCCACAAAGTTGTAGAGCAGACAATTACAAAAAATTTAATATATAGACATAAGGGATTTGCTTATAAACATTACGAGTTATCGCGATTTTACGAAAAAAAAGTTTTGAAAAAGTTGGTCGTCATCGATCATGGCCGTTCATGGTCACCCGCGACAGACACGGACGACGAAACAAAGAGAAACGCAAAAAGTAACTTTTTCAAAAAAAATTTTCGTAAAATCGCGATAACTCGTGATGTTTATAAGCAAACCCCAGATATCTATATATCAATTTTTTTTTAATTGTCTGTTCTACAACTTTGTAGAACATTGTTACACTCTAAAAAATAACCCTGCAAAGTTAAAAAAACACAAAATTTTTAAAATGAAAAATTTTGTTCTAAAATTCTTTTTCGGAATTCTGAGTACGCCATCAAATCGGACGTCTAATTTTACATAAAAGTCCCTTTGACACCAAATTTCTATCTCATCACCGTTTCAGGCTGCAAATTATTGAAAAATACCTCTTTTTCGCATGTTCAAAAATGGAAGGGGTCGTACCGCCCCTCCGTCACTAGATATCAAAAAACGGACCTCAGATTCGTGATCAGGGACAAAAGTTACCTCTTAGGACAAAGTTTCACGCAAATCGAAGAGGGGTCGGGGCAACTTTTCCCGATTTCGTGTGAGTTGGTAGAGAATTACCCAATAAACATAATGTTATGAACAACTGTAGGATTAAGCGAGTGAATACCCTTAATTAACTCCTAACATAGGGTTAGTGATTTTTGCCGATTTCATGGATTTCGTAAAATTCATGAAATTTATCAATTTTCTCAATTTATTTTTTCAAAATAACAACATAATAAATATTTCATCTATATAGACTATTTAAGTAAATTTGATTAGTTTTCAATTAAAAAGCTTGATATGAGCCATGTGAAGAATTGTTCAGATTTTTCATTTTTTTTAGAAACTAACAAATTTTAGTATAACTAACTGCTATTTTTTTGAAAGATATACTTTCAAGAGAAATTAAAAGAATCAAGCTTTGTTTTATTCAAAATAATTTAAATGCTATGAAATCATCATGTAAAAACGTTACAGATTTTTTTGAGTTCTGTTTAATTTTAACGATATTTGATTTATATTTGGGTGGACGACTCCTGTGAAATTTAAAAAAAACTACTTTTTTTGTTGTTGTTTAAAGCATTTAGAAAAAAAAATCGATTTTGTTGCAAATTATACTTATTTTCTTTTGATTAAAAATTATGATTTTGAAAAGGAGGATGAAAACCTTAAAAAATGTCAATTTGCTTAATGTCGCAAAAATTAATTTTTTTCACTAATTTTTGCTGGACAAGATTGTTAAATCTTGCTCTGATATGAAATCAAATTTCAAATTGAAATGAAACAAATCAGCGAAAACTTTTTAACTATATTAGTAAAATATTCAGAAAAGCAGTTAAATAAATTTGAATACGCATGCCCTACATTTTAATTCAAAATATGTATAGAGCCCATCCATTAACTTGGTTTTTTTTTTTTAATTAGAAGACATTGTTTCTTGTGTCACGTTCAAATTTATTAAAGATTGTTTTAGTTTATTGAAGAATACGATATAATGAAGCATAAAAAGTAGTTTCTGTGATTTAAACATAGGATTATCAGAATTATTTTTCACATGTTTTACGTTCCGCAAAATTTGCGTGAGATTTGGTGTTTTGAAATTGAGGTCCCCGTGAAATTTGCAATTTTCGAGCGTGAAAAATCACTAAGCCTAAATATAACCATCATTTTTTCTGTGATTTTTCATCGAAAAAAGTTTTAAAAACTCTGCCATTTTCCGTTACTCAACTGCAAAATTTTTTTCCACATGTCATTTTAAGGGAAATTTAATGTACTTTTCGAATCTACATTGACCTAGACATTTTTTAATTTAGAACAAAAATTATCATTTAAGAATTTCTTGTTTTTTTCTTTTTTTGCAGGGTTGTTTTTTAGAGTATAAAAATGCTCCACAAAGTTGTAGAGCAGACAATTGCAAAATTTTTGATATACAAACATAAGGGGTTTGCTTATAAACGTCACGAGTTATTGCGGTTTTACGAAAAAAAAGTTATAAAAAAGTTACTTTTTGCGTTTCTCTTTGTTTCGTCGCCCGTGTCGGTCGCGGGTGACCATGAACGGCCATGATCAACAACGATCAACATTTTCAAAACCGGCAGAGTTTTTAAAACTTTTTTTTGTTTTTTTTTTCAATGAAAAATACGTTTTTTTCGGAATTCTGAGTACGCCATCAAATCGGGCGTCCAATTTTACTTAAAAGTCTCTTTGACACAAAATTTCTATCTCATCACCGTTTCTAGCTGCCTCTTTTTGCACATGTTCAAACATTGAAGAGGTCCTCCGTCACGAGATATCAAAAAACGGACCTTAGATTCGTGATCAGGAACAAAAGTTACCCCTTAGGACAAAGTTTCATGCAAATCCAAGATGGGTTGGGGCAACTTTTCCCGATTTTGTGTGAGCTGGTAGAGAATTATCCAAATAAAAAAAAACTCGTACCCATCTTACTAACCCCTCAAAACTCATGTGATACTTTGTCGGCGACGCAGCCAATGTAGCGGTCTCCATCACTCAAGTATCGGGTAATATTCCCATCCAGTTCCCCGTGTCTTACCACTGGTCGTGGCCGGCGTCGGTATTGATCAGCATAATAGGGACCTTTGAAAATTGCGAAGGGGTGACGATTGGTTCCTACTTTTCATCTGTGGTCCACGGAGCAATTCTTGGAGGTCTTGGTCAACAACAGAGTAGCAACTACGGGTAGACACGAATGCTTGAAACTTTAATTAACAAATTTTGTAAAATCGATATATTTATACCAAATAACTTTATATTTTTGGTTAAATAGAGTTAAAGCTCAATAAATATTCCAAAAATTATTTTCAATTCATGTATCTTTCAGGATCTCCAGAACTGGTTCTGTAATGGCCAGATATGGTTCATTTTTCTCTTTTTTGTATTGAAGTGTATAACTAGTAATTTTAAAAGACTTTGTGAAGGTTATTAGGAAATTTTCCATAATCAAATTCAAGAAATCTAATGAATACAAGATTATCTGAAACCTGATTACCTATTTCAGAATTACAGAAGATACAAGATGCCAATTTTCGAGGTTGTTGTGAAATGTACGGCAAATTAAATAAGTTTCTTTTGGTTTAATCTCACTCTTTTCCTAGCTGAAGGGTTCGATGCTCATTACAATCTGTATGATCAATCTGCAGCTGAGTGCATTTTTATTTGAAAATTCCCCACATGATTCCAGGAGGGATTGTGGATTGTTGTTGGAATCCCTAATTTAAATAAAGATGAATTAGCAGAATAAGTTTTTAAAAGCTAAGAGAAATTGATATGGTAATTTGGCTATGACATGAACATTTTAAAGAATTATCTAACATTATCAGCTACAACATAATCGCTAAGTGTAAATAATCATGAAAACTTCAAACAGTGAATCCTTTTTTGACATTTGGTCTTAGTCTACCCGAAAGCTTGACGTGGCGCAAAAGACGATGCAATAATACAAAAGAAGACCACTATACTAATGTTAAAATATGTATACACACGCTACAAATAAGTTTTATCGCATACAATTTGAGCATGTTATAGCAGCCAGCAACATAAACATCCCCCCCCCCCTTTCCCCTTCCTACCAAACCCAATTCAACGCATCCAGCAAGGGAAACAGCACTGCTGGTGATGGTGGGGCCTCAAATAGACAAGCACTGCCACTGCTGTATGGATGATGGCCATCACCGACCGACCGACACACGGAGCCAGAGTTCCAGAGTCATCAGAAAAGCGCTCAATCCCTTGCATGTGTGATTGTGTGTGTGTGTGTGTGTGAAGGGTCTCGTCGTGTCCCCATTTGGCGTGAAATTATTTTATTCTCGCTCGTAACATAATTCAGGACCCTCCACCAATAAAAGGGGTTTGGTCTAAGGCTCTCGCTGCTGTTACTCCGTCCCCACCCTCCGTGACAAGCCTTGACAGAAGCGTCCAAAAGTGGAGATGGCATGTCGTACAAGAAGGATCGACAATGAATCACCACGACGATGGCGTCGACGACGGACGAGGTTGGTTGAGCTGAGCTGAGCTGAGCTGACTGCGAGGGGCTCAGCTGCTGAACCTGGCGTAAGGAGAAGGTTCTTGAACGGAGTCCTGATGTTCTGATGTGAGTATCATACACGTGATTGTGATTTGCACAGCAAACAATGTATTGATAGAGTTATAGGTATTCATCTGATGCATCTTGATAAGAAGAGGCATTTTAAAATTTACAACAATTAAAAATATCTGTATGTGAAAGCATAATAATATCTTTTGAAAAAAAAAATGTATTTTTCATCATAAAATACAAAAATATACAAACTTTAGTTCACACCAAAAATTCGTAAATAATTACACAGCAAAAAATCCGATGGTAGAATCGCATGAAAAAGTATGTACCTCACCTTCGTCAAAAAGACACTTAATATTACACACTGCATGTACAAACATTTTAAACACAAAAAAAGTTGCAACCGACGCGTCGCGACGGGATTCAAACTCAGCACCAACAGTAAGGACTGACGCCTTAGCCCACTTCGTCATCAGACCGATGAGGAATAGAATGAAAAAAAACGCTTTATATGAGCATGACATTTCGGCCAAAAGGTTTCCCAGTGAATTGCTCCCAAATTTTAGGAGGTTATTTTGAGGCTTAAAAGGCATCAAAAAAACTTTGTTCTGGTTTGATTTGATCATTTTTTAAATTTTCCATATAATGACGAGCCAGTCTATAAGGCATTTTGAGTCAATGGCTCGCCCAAGCAAGGTTTCATACACTTTTCAAAGCTGTCCATACAAAAATAGTACGTAAATATTTAAAAGTTCAATTTTACTGAAAAATTCCTGTTTTTTTTATTTTTCAAAATAGTCTCCATGAATATCTATTCCTGAAAATATTTTGCTCAAATGTCGAAAATACATAAAATAAAAGAAAAAAATTGATTTAAGATTCTCATCCAAACATGCCCTAAGTCCATATCTCAGCAACAAATGATGCAATTCGAAATGTTGAAAAATGAATCATTTCAAGTGGGCATCAAAGTATTGAATAAAAAAAAAAATTAAAAATTGATTTTAAAAATCTAATTAAATCTCGTCTAAAACGTGATTTCCGAGTAAAAAACACGTTTTAGACGAGTTTTGAGGACGCTGTATCTTTTGACAGGAGCAAGATAGTACAATACTTTCTTCAAGAATTTTTTTGAGAATTTTCTCAATTTTAACGCTACTGTATTGGTTTGAAAACATTAGTGGAAAATAAAAATGACAAAAATCCAAATGTAAAAAAGACAGTTTTTTCCATACAAATTCCCATACAAAATTGAAATGCAATGCGCAAAGTGTGGACGCAACCAATCGCTCCCAAATTTTAAGGGGTTGTTTTGAGGCCCAAAAGGCATCAAAAAAACTTTGTTCTGGTTTGATTTGATCATTTTCGAATTTTTCCATATAACGACGAGCCAGTCTAATATACATTTCATTTTTGTATGAACAGCTGCCAATATTGTATGGTGACGGATGACTCAAAATGCCTTCTTTGGTCAGAAGGGTGCCCAAAAAGTTTGAGACAAATAAAAAAATACAAAAAAATAATTGCAAGAAATCAGCCGATTTCATATAGAATTGCTCATGTCGACGTCGTCGTGCTATCTTATCGCACCCGCCATTTTGACGTTCCGAGAAAAACGCGTTTTAATGTTTGACCTTGAATATTCAAAAACGAGAGCACGCAATGTATACAATAACAAACACGTTTTGTTTGGTTCACCATTCTGTGCATTGTCCCAAAGTTTGGTTGAAGTTGGTTGCTGGAGTCCCGAGTTATAATTACAAATGTTAACGGTAGTCTAGCTTGTACGTGCGACAAACGCATCCTGACTTTCCTGGCCTGAAATCCCTTTGGCCTTTTGTCGCACTTACATCAATTTTCATGGAGTGACAAGATAGCACGACAAGATTGAAATTACTTTCATATGTAAAGTGACAAAAATGCACGGAGTTTTTTCGGTTTTTGTTGAATATCTCAGGATTGAAATCGAATTTTGGGGATCTGTGAAGGTCAAAAGGTGAGGCATTGTGAGCTGCACAAAATGGCGTTCTTAACTCAATTTGGCCCAAAATGCACGTACGACAAGTTAGCACGATGGCGACGATGTATAATTAAGGCTACCAACTGTTTCCTTACCGTACGGATTTTCGACCCTTTTCGTGGATTTTAAAATGCCGGAATTTTGGTACGGAGTTTTTCGCAAAATTTGTACGGAATTTTATTAACTGTAAAAAAAATTATTGTTTTTTTTTTAATTTGGCCAAAACTTTTTCATTTTTATTTCGCTGTCAGATCGAATTGAGAGGGATAACTTCGATAGTTTTCCAGAAATTCCTTATTTCAGAGTGGATTGTCAATAAACTCAACCCCGGTGGTTGGTCACTTTTTCGTTTGAGAGCAATTCTCTACGAAATCGGTCTTTTTTCTTCAATTTAAATTTTTGTATTTTTTAATCCGGTTGAAACTTTTTTGGTGCCTTCGGTATGCCCAAAGAAGCCATTTTGCATCATTAGTTTTTTCATATAATTTTCCATACAAATTTGGCGGCTGTCCATACAAAAATGATGTATGAAAATTCAAAAATCTGTATCTTTTGAAGGAATTTTTTGATCAATTCGGTGTCTTCGGCAAAGTTGTAGATATAGATACGGACTACACTAGAAAAAAATAATACAATTTAAATTTTTATCACTAAAACTTGATTTGCAAAAAATACTATTTTTAATTTTTTTTTTATTTTTTGATATGTTTTAGAGGACATAAAATGCCAACTTTCCAGAAATTTCCAGGTTGTGCAAAAAATCGTTGACCGAGTTATGATTTTTTTAAATAAATACTGATTTTTTCAAAAAAATCGAAATTTTGGTCGCAAACATTTTTCAACCTTATTTTTCGATGTAAAATCAAATTTGCAATCAAAAAGTACTTTACTGAAATTTTGATAAAGTGCACCATTTTCAAGTTAAATTCAAATTTTAGTGACTTTTTTGAAAATAGTCGAAGTTTTTCATTTTTTTAAATTAGTGCACATGTTTGCCCACTTTTGACAAAAATATTTTTGAAAAGCTGAGAAAATTCTCTTTATTTTGCTTAATCGGACTTTGTTGATACGACCTATAGTTGCTGAGATATTGCAATGCAAAGGTTTAAAAAAAGGAAAATTGATGTTTTCTAAGTCTTACCCTAACAGCCCACCATTTTCAATGTCGATATCTCAGCAACTAATGGTCCGATTTTCAATGTTAAAACATCAAATATTTGAGAAATTTTCCGATCTTTTCGAAAACTATATTTTCAAAATTTTCAAATCAAGACTAACATTTTAAAAGGGCGTAAAATTGAATGTTTGGCCCTTTTGATTGGTCAAAGTTAAGCTAAAAAGTGACGACTATCACTTTTTACACGGCGCTTACGCACACTATCAAAACAAAAGTTTGGTAGTGTGTGTCAAACTAAAAAGTGACCCCGTGACAACAGTGTAATTGTTCCTTCCAAATTCTTTACAAAACGTATTTATTCAATAAAAGAACCAAAGGCTTCCTAAAGCAAATTAGCAAATCGTCGCCATCGTGCTAACTTGTCGTACGTGCATTTTGGGCCAAATTGAGTTAAGAACGCCATTTTGTGCAGCTCACAATGCCTCACCTTGTGACCTTCACAGATCCCCAAAATTCGATTTCAATCCTGAGATATTCAACAAAAACCGAAAAAACTCCGTGCATTTTTGTCACTTTACATATGAAAGTAGTTTCAATCTTGTCGTGCTATCTTGTCACTCCATGAAAATTGATGTAAGTGCGACAAAAGGCCAAAGGGATTTCAGGCCAGGAAAGTCAGGATGCGTTTGTCGCACGTACAAGTTAGACTACCGTAAACATTTGTAATTATAACTCGGGACTCCAGCAACCAACTTCAACCAAACTTCGGGACAATGCACAGAATGGTAAACCAAACAAAACGTGTTTGTTATTGTTTACATTGCGTGCTCTCATTTTTGAATATTCAAGGTCAAACATTAAAACGCGTTTTTCTCGGAACGTCAAAATGGCGGGTGCGACAAGATAGCACGACGACGTCGAAATGTAAAGTTTTTTAACGGTCCTGTAAGCTATTATGCTGCACATGTTTATTGGACCTTGTCAATTAAAAATCTAGAAATGTTTTCGTGAAAACACTGAGAATAATATTATGCGTAAAAACCAACTTGACATTCCATGAACTTTTAAAAGTTTAACAAAAAAATGGAAGATTTGATTCAGCAAATCACGGTTTATTTTGTGAATAATTTTAAACCTGCAAGTCATAAGCACTCTGATAGCTAAGTGGAATTTGTAAGCTGCAAAAACGATACAGTTTTATTTTTTTAATTCCCAAATTCTTTATCATATACCATGGTGTCATATCGGAAAAATGTACGGATTTTTGCTCAGCAAGAGTTGGTAGCCTTATGTATAATCTTCATATGTTTATCAGCATTCAAATATAAACAATTGTGACAGTATATTAAGCTTCCTTAAAATTATTTTTCACTGAAAAAGAATCCTTCAGCACCGAGAAAGCCCGTCACTCCGGAACCAGCAAACAAGAAAAAATATTGTTACGACAACAATAACGAAACTCTAATAAATTTGCGATGCTCCCGACGACGACCGACGACGACGGACGGACGGACGCTTACATCAGGGACCATAAAGGAATGTCAAATTCATAAACATGGCCGCTGCTGCTGCCTTCCCTTGCACCCATCCCTTTGTCCCAGGGGGATGCTAAAGGCCGCCATCTTGGGTGATTGAGATTGATAACGCGCGCAAACTGCGCACAGTGAAAACAAAAATGTTTTTTTATTCATATTTAAATTTTTGTTATAAGAATTACTGTAGTAAAAGTCAAATTACACAGTAGTTAAGTTAAACGTTTCATGTGATAAAAGTACAACTTTAAATGAGGTCATCGGCCCGTATGTGCTTAATAATCCCAACTTTAGTAGTTTATTTTGCAAATAAATTGATAAAAATCACCTCACAAACGTACACTAACTTTTAAACGTACATCGCGGTTAAATTTAACATAAAAACAATAATTCCTTTATTTCCATTTTATGCCTGCAGTTTTTGTACATTTTTTCACAGTGCGCAGTTGCTTTGTTTTGATTCCGTAACGAACAGCTGTTCTTTTGTGCTGGAGCCGAAGTTGACATTTCCCTTTTGTTCTGGCGCCGAAGTTGACAACTTGTGTTGGCTACGGGCTAGCTGCCTGTAGTGAGATATAGATGTCGCCCCCCTGCTTTGTCCTAAGCCACAATAGTGTCGCTCATGTGTGTGTCTTCGTGTGTGTTTGTGTGGGGCAAATAAAATAAAATGTGTATAAAATGTAATGTTTTTGTTATGTTCCAGGGCCCACCGAGGCCATCCTTCCGTCTCCGGTCATCATCCTTGGCAGCGGGGTCTTGCCTTGGCTTGGCAGCCCTTTTGGCGATATTTAAAATAAATCTTAATGATACGACAGTGTTTATGTTTTGTCAGTGTGGTGAGCTTTCTGAGCTCCCCTTCGTTGTCCCCCTCTCTGTCATAGACGGATGTCTCTCTCACAGACACAGTGAGCATGTGTCTGAAGTTGGCGTTTCTGTGTGTCAGGGAGGAACAGTTATGGTCTCATTTGTAGAGGAAAAAACTACATCTTGTCATTTTGCTGTTTCTGCTCCAGTAGCCGCAGTTAAATGAGAATCTATTATGCAGCTTGGGCATGATTCCCTCAAGCTCAGCTCATCTCGGAGGTTGCTGTCAAGTCAAAAAAAATAAAAGGGTTTTTGATACAGTCCAAAGTCCAATTATTAAAAAAAAAAAAACAATGATTTCCTTTAAATTATGGAAAATTCTTGCTCTTTTGACAATTTCCATCTAATTTGTAGATTTTCACTTATTATAAAAAACGTATTTGCTAATTTGCTGTTTACGTTTGAACATAGATTTATTGAAAACAAATGATTGGAAGACAACTGCAGTGTTGTACAATGCATTTCAATTCTTGAATTATGAAAAAGTTATTTTGTACAAAAATGGCAACATAGCTTGTTCAGAAAAGGTTTTTCTCATTAGTTTGAAGTTTAAATTAACCATGAAGATTATTCTAAAACCATGATATTTTATTTTAACCTGCCAAACAAAAATCAACTTCAAAAGCTTTACCAAGAAATCACATCCTCCTCTCCATGGTTTATTTTCATCATCGATCCCCCTCCCACCAATAAAGCATATACTCCAAAACACTCAACTGGGAAGGGGGAGCATAAACAACATAAACAACCAGCCAGCCACAAACCCAATCGATTTGATCAACCCAAATTGATTTATGGCCCATTGTCTTTCATTTCGGCATATATCTCGTTCCTTGACTTTTGAAATTCACGAAAAATCTCCTTACCGATTCATATATTATTCGCATTGCATGCACATCAACGAGAAAGACTGCAGCAGCAGCAGGTTCGTTTTCGTGGGATTTTTCTGCTCCTCGGCAGCAGCCAACATTGTTCACAGGATCATCGTCAAGCGCGCAGGACACGGCGACGAAGGTTGTGAAGAAAAAAACGAGGGCGTCCAGCGAAGGAATCCCCCTTCCCTCCATTCTCCCACCTCGAACAAATATTATGCTCAGCACAATAATGTTCGATTTTACGGCCAGGGCAATAACTTTTCCTTTCCTTTTGGGTTTCCCAGTTTCATTTTGTCTTCTTCTTTTTTTCGGGGACTTGGAGGTTTAAATTGAGGTGCAAAAAGGAAGAGGAGATTCCTCAATTCCGAGAAGCTCCCGATTGCGCGGCAGATGGAGCAAGTTAGATCATGCCCAGAGGTCTTCAAGCAGTAATATTATTAATTTGCTTTCAATGGGGAAAAACCAAGTTAAGGAAAATTAAAAAAAATTGGAAATATTTTTGCTTGAAAACTCGAAAAATTTCGATTGCTTTCATTTTTCGACATTGAATATCGGACGCAAATTCAATAATTCATCGTCACATGAAAATTCAACGCTTTTTTGGTGACAAAGAGAAAAATGAAAACCTTTTTTTTTTTGGAGGCTGTTTTCAGCAACCATTGTGGTCCAAATCGGAAATCAAGTGGAAAATTGATTTTCCGAATAAAAGTTTTCAGAAGAACTGTTGCAAACGGCCTTTTTGAAAATAAGGGTGGCTAACAAATTTGACGTAATTTTTTTATGTAAAATTGAATTTCCAATCGAAAACAGATTTTTTGATAAAGGGCTCTGTTTTCAAGATATAGCCACCGAAGGTTTGATTTTAGCGAAATTTTTGCAGTTTTTCGATTTTTAAAAATAGTGACTATGAGTGATCATTTCTAAAAATATCTGTTTTGTAAAGTTCAGAAAATTTTCTATAAAATTGTCTAAGAGACATTGAAGATTGGACCTCGGGTTGCTGAGATACAGCGGCTTAAACAAAAAGAAACACGAAAATTGAAGTTTTCTAAGTCTCATCCAAACAGCCTACCATTTTCTAATGTCGATATCTCAGCAACTAATGGTCCGATTTTCAATGTTAATATATGAAACATTCGTGAAATTTTTCGATCTTTTCGAAAAAAATATTTTGAAAATTTTTAATTCAAGACTAGTATTTTAAATGGGCGTAATATTCAATGTTTGGCTCTTTTAAAATGTTAGTCTTGATTTAAAAAAAATCAAAATATTTTTTTCGAAAAAAACCACTGTTTCATCTATTAACATTGAAAATCGGACCATTAGTTGCTGAGATATCGACATTAGAAAATGGTGGGTTGTTTTGGTGAGGGTGAGATTAAGAAAACTTCAATTTTCGTGTTTCTTTTTCTTTAAGCGGTTCTATCTCAGCAACCCGAGGTCCAATCTTCAATGTCTCTCAGACAATTTTATAGCAAATTTTCTGAACTTTCCAAAAAAAATATCTTTAGATATGGTTACTCATGGTCACTATTTTAAAAAATCGAAAAACTGCAAATATTTCGCTAAAATCAAACTTTCGGTGACTAAATCTTAAAAACGGAGCTCTTTATCAAAAAATCTGTAATAGTAGTTTATACAACAAGTTGCAAAGAGAGGATTTTTTCAGCACGAGTCGTACATTTATCCAACGAGGTTCACCGAGTTGGATAAATACGAAGAGTGCTGAAAAAATCAAGTTTTGCAACGAGTTCCATACAACATTTTTTGCAATTTCAAAAAACACACACTGAGTGAAATTTTATGTCAAATTTTCATGTACAGTATGTAAAAAAAGTATTTACACCCCTTGGGCACTATGCACATATTGTGATGAAACATCTAAACAATTTAATGTTGACAGAAACCTAGTACTACGTTTTGTTCAGAAACTCATGCCAGACATTTTGCTACAAAAAGCTCATGAAAAGATGATTTCTATAAAAAGTTATATAACAAATACTATTACGAAACTAAAAAAGGTGCAAAAAAAGTTTGTACACCTTTCGAAAAATTAACATAAATAATGTTATTTGTTGACAAATCACCATAAATCCAGTCTCCCAACTTCAAATAGGCATCCTTGACTGATTTATAAAATAATTTGGATTAAGCATAAGCATAAGCATAAGCATAGGTGCCCACCCGCAGTTGCTACTCCGTTATTGACCAGGACCTCCAGAAGTTACATCCACGAGCCGTGGAAGATAAGTGGGAGCTATCTTTCCTCGCTTCGCAACTTCTCAAAGGCCCCTATCATGCTGATCAATACCGGCGCCGGCCACGACCAGTGGTAGGGTCACGGGGAAGTGGATGGGAATGTTAGTCCGATACTTGAGTGATAGAGACCGCCCAATCGACTGCTTCTCCGACAAAGTATCACATGAGTTTTGAGGGGTTAGTAGATGGGTATGAGGTCAGGATTCACGAGTGGCAGTGATGTGACCATGAGCATTTTGTTTATCGGTTGAAATTTTAAATCTTAGGCAGCCGGCTGCGGAAAGATAAATAATTGATTATTTAAAAAGTTTGTTTTAATCGAACGCGTGCCAACCGAGCGGTAGTGCAATGGGCTGGACTTATCAGTATATTTTTACTGTTGGTACAATAAAGATAACGCGAGCAAATGTCAAAAATAGTAGATGAGTTAATACTAAAGCTGCCAGTTGGAATAAATTATTACGATCAACGAATATAAACGAAAAGAAAACAGGACACCACGTAACCGATTGTAATGAAATTAAAACAATAACTTAAACGAACTTAACCGGCGGCGTGCCTTCCTATCAACGATGATAAAAGAAGGACTTATAAATTTAAAATATAAAAAGACTCCAAAAAACACATGCATAGTAACCGCGAAGTCCCGCTACTCACAATCGAATCCGAAAGATAGCTATCTAGAATTTTAAATATAGTATTAATTCGACCGCGATCCTCCAGAAATTCTTCGTCGGCGTGCCTTCCGATCAACGGTGATGTAAGAAGGGCTTTATTCATTAAAATGATTTTATATCATAAGCCTTAAAACATATTCGTCGGCGTGCCTTCCGATCATCGATGATATAGAAAGGACTTAATCAAGCAATACGACTTGCTCGTCTCGAAAAAAAAAAGAATTCGGATCGTTTCTATCGAAAACTATGTAAAGAGAACAAAAATAAACTCATTGGCCAACGAACGCGCGAACTAAGAATAAAGAAAAAAGAAGAAGAAGAAGACCAATCACCCCATGCACACAAACAGCGACACAAAAGAGATGAAAACAACACGAATCAGAAGAAATCCAATCACCCCATGTACACAAAAAGCGACACAAAAGAGACGGAAAATAACACGAAAAAAACAGGACTGCGCGTCCACACAGGCACCGCACTACTCCACTTATGATGCCATTATTTAATTATAATAACCACGCACCCAAGCACACAAACAGCGACACAAAAGAAATGAAAATGAGCATGCAAAAACAAGACAACGCGTCCCCGTGGTCAGCGCACTAATGATGCCATTATTTAATTATAATAACCACGCACCCAAGCACACAAACAGCGACACAAAAGAAATGAAAATGAGCATGCAAAAACAAGACAGCGCGTCCCCGTGGGCAGCACACTAATGATGCTATTATTTAATTATAATAACCACGCACCCAAGCACACAAACAGCGACACAAAAGAAATGAAAATGAGCATGCAAAAACAAGACAACGCGTCCCCGTGGTCAGCGCACTAATGATGCCATTATTTAATTATAATAACCACGCACCCAAGCACACAAACAGCGACACAAAAGAAATGAAAATGAGCATGCAAAAACAAGACAACGCGTCCCCGTGGTCAGCGCACTAATGATGCCATTATTTAATTATAATAACCACGCACCCAAGCACACAAACAGCGACACAAAAGAAATGAAAATGAGCATGCAAAAACAAGACAACGCGTCCCCGTGGTCAGCGCACTAATGATGCCATTATTTAATTATAATAACCACGCACCCAAGCACACAAACAGCGACACAAAAGAAATGAAAATGAGCATGCAAAAACAAGACAACGCGTCCCCGTGGTCAGCGCACTAATCTGATTTATAAAATAATTTGGATTGAATATAAAGTTTACTAACAACTTAGTATAAAAGTTTATATAACTCTGGAAATTCTATATAAAACTTATCTAAACTTAATTTTGCAAACTTTTAATTCAACTAAATGTCAATATATTACCATATAATTGCTAAATAAACATTTTGGAGTGGGTATAACACCGTTTTGGGGTATTTGTATCGATTGAATAGATTTTCGTTGGAATTTCGTACCAACCCGGAATTACGTCGTCGGAAAATCCGCCGGCATCGAACCGGTCCACAATTCTTAAGTCAACCTATGTGGCATCGGAAAGGGCATAAAATTTCCGATCTTTTGATACCCATACATCTAGGTTTTCTATAAAACCCACGATTTTAAATACCTAGGTAAAAACGTTGTTATGGTTTTGTTTGAGCAATCTGCCAAAAATGTATGGAATTTCGTAATTTTGTTCTCGTGGATCAAACTTACTTTTTGCCCAGGTATTTAAAAACGTGAGTTTTATAGAAAACCTAGATGTATGGGTATCAAAAGATCGGAAATTTTATGCCCTTTTCGATGCCACATAGGTTGACTTAAGAATTATGGACCGGTTCGAATGCCGGCGGATTTTCCGACGACGTAATTCCGGGTTGGTACGAAATTCCAACGAAAAATCTATTCAATCGATACAAATACCCCCAAAACGGTGTTATACCCACTCCTAAATGTTTATTTAGCAATTCTATGGTAATATATTCACATTTAGTTGAATTAAAAGTTTGCAAAATTAAGTTTAGATAAGTTTTATATAGAATTTCCAGAGTTATATAAACTTTTATACTAAGTAGTTAGTAAACTTTATATTCAATCCAAATCATTTTTTTAATCAGTCAAGGATGCCTATTTGGAGTTGGGAGACTGGATTTATGGTGATTTGTCAACAAATAACATTATTTATGTTAATTTTGCGAAAGGTGTACAAACTTTTTTTGCACCTTTTTTATTTTCGTAATAGTATTTGTTATATAACTTTTTATAGAAATCATCTTTTCATGAGCTGTTTGTAGCAAAATGTTTGGCATGAGTTTCTGAACAAAACGTAGTACTAGGTTCCTGTCAAACTTTAAATTCTTTACATGTTTCATCACAAAATGTGCATAGTGCTCAAGGGGTGTAAATACTTTTTTTACATACTGTATTTTGTCAATAAATCGTTTAAACCAAAAAAAAATGAAAAGTGTTACTTTTCGAAACAAATGCTGAAAAGTTCAACTTTTCAGCACCCATTTGAATGCTAAAAAGTAGAAATTTTCAGCATTTATTTTAAAAAGTGTTGCTATTCGATTCTGTTGTTTTTGGTACAGAAAAGTAGTCAGTTCAAGAATGACAGGAAAAGTAAGTAGTTTTACGACAGAATTGCAAAAAGAACTTTTAGATTTTAAATTCAATTTTGCATAAAAAATAATGTCAAACTTGTTTTTGCATGAAATATCAATTTTTCCAAAAATCACTGTTTTTTCATAAATTTATAACTCGGTGGCAGATTTTTTGACCATGTTTCTCTATGGCTCAAAAAGCTGCGGATTTTTGTCCCCTAAAAAATACAAATAAAATCCAGTTCCGGTTTTGGTAGAGAATTGTTCCCATATAAACTTCAAAAATAAGAGCGACCCCTTAACCTTAACCGATTACAAATTACTCCTCTTTTGAAACCAGCATTGCAAATTTTTTAAAATTTATGTATTTTTAAGAACACTTTTTTTGTGAAAATGTTTGAAATTTTTAAAAACAATTTTAAAAGGCAGAAAAAGCATATCAAATTTTGTACAAATTTAAGTTATTACCCTAAAACACTCATGTAGAAAATTTAAGAACTTTCGAAAAATACGATATTTTGTGAATAATTTTGAGTACTCATATTTTGAATCTTACTACATTTTCAAAAAATACATTCTTAGTGAAAGCATTGAAAATATAACATTATATGGTTAAATTAAGTCGATTAGCCAATAAAATTATTCAAATGACGATAACGAAAGATTATCGTTATTGTCCCGACGACGATATTATTATCGTTGATAATATTATAGACGATAATATTATCGACGATAATACTATCGACGATACTATTATCGTCGATTATAATATCGATTAAAAACCTTGGTCTTGGTCCCTTCGCGATCCAGAATCGTTAGATTTTCGTTTGGCAGGTTTTTAATTGATACTTTGATTTTTTTTATGTTTTTTGACTCGGTTTTCAAATTCCGAAGTATTGGAAAAAATTTCTAGTTACTAATTGGCACTTGCTGTTTAGGCGATAACTTCACGCAACCGGGACCGGGCGAAAAACGAGCGGAATCCCTCTCGAATTGAGTGAAAAATCGTTCCGCTCACGGACAGGTGAGAAAACCCTCGCAAATTTGTTGGGGGAAAACCGCACGAACGATGACAACTTTGAAAACACACACATGCATACGTTTTCTTGTTTGTATTTGTGTTGCAGCAGTGTATTGGTCGAACCGCCCTTTCTTTCGATGTATTAGTGACATAACTTTTGTAGCTGCGCCTGTATTAGTGTGATGGTTTTGGTTGGAAAAATAAAAAGCAAAATTTCGTTCACAAAAATACAATTTATTTGCAATGTCACACTGTTGGATGTGTCATCAAATTATCCTGTCCGCACCAGGTAAACTTCGGGAGAACTAAGCAGCTTCTGGAACGGCAGCCGGTTCGGCAGCCCTGGATCTGTGACGTCGTCGAAAATTCTCAATCTGCCGACGACTTTGGCATCAGGGTCTGGGACAGAAGCAAGGTTTTTACTTTCATCCATTGTTGAAGCTGAAATTGAGAATGAAATTTTTCAACATTCGTTAAGAAATAATCAAATGCTGACTCACCGTTAAAATCAAGGGACCGCTTGAAGTTTTCAGCTGCTCGGGCCTGGAAGAAAACCAGAAACGCGCTGCACTACGTAAACCACCAACTCGAAGTGAACAACCAAATCGAACTGTCATGGCCGTGCGGCGAAGAAGGCTTTGTTTTTCAGAATTCGTTACTGTTCTTAGAAGGTTTAGGAGGTCAGGAAAGTATTGCATTCGAAAAAGTAATGTTGATTTGAATTTTTTTTTATACTTCGTTGTGGAAACCATATTCATATCAAAGTGTTTAAAATTAATGCAAATTGTTTTTAATTGCTTACCTTAATTTGTTTAAATTTAACTGTTTTAAATTGTTTTAAATGGTTTCAAATTGTTTAAAATTGTATTAAATTGTTTTAAATTGTTTCAAATTGTTTTAATTATTTTTAAATTGTTTTAAATTGTTTTAATTATGTTTGAAATGATTTAAATTCTTTTAATTATGTTTAAGTTGCTTTAAATTGTTTAACATTGTATTAAATTGTTTTTCAATTGTTTTAAATTGCTTTAAATTGTTTGAAATTGTTTAAAATTGTTTTATTTTTTTAAATTGTACTAAAATTGTTTTAAATTGTTTCAAATTGTTTAAAATTGAAAAGTAATGTTGATTTGATTTTTAATACAACGTTGTGGAAACCAAATTCATATCAAAGTGTTTAAAATTAATGCAAATTGTTTTTAATTGCTTACATTAATTTGATAATTTTAATTTTAACTGTTTTAAATTGTTTTAAATGATTTCAAATTGTTTCAAAATGTATTAATTTGTTTTACATTGTTTTAAATTGTTTTAAATTGTTTCAAATGGTTTTAATTATTTTTAAATTGTTCAAATTGTTTTAATTATGTTTGAAATGATTTAAATTGTTTTAATTATGTTTAAATTGCTTTAAATTGTTTTACATTGTATTAAATGGTTTTTTTAATTGTTTTAAATTGCTTTAAATTGTTTGAAGTTGTTTAAAATAGTTTTTATTGTATTAAAATTGTTTTAAATTGTTTCAAATTGTTTAAAATTGTTTAAAATTGTTTAAAATTGTTTAGAATTGTTTAAAATTGTTTAAAATTGTTTAAAATTGTTTAAAATTGTTTAAAATTGTTTAAAATTGTTTAAAATTGTTAAAAAATTCTTTTAAATTGTTTTAAATTGTTTTAAATTGATGTAAATTGTTTTAAATTGTTTTAAATTGTTTTAAATTGTTTTAAATTGTTTTAAATTGTTTTAAATTGTTTTAAATTGTTTTAAATTGTTTTAAATTGTTTTAAATTGTTTTAAATTGTTTTAAATTGTTTTAAATTGTTTTAAATTGTTTTAAATTGTTTTAAATTGTTTTAAATTGTTTTAAATTGTTTTAAATTGTTTTAAATTGTTTTAAATTGTTTTAAATTGTTTTAAATTGTTTTAAATTACTGTAAATTGTTGTAAATTGTTTTAAATTGTTTTAAATTGTTTTAAATTGTTTTAAATTGTTTTAAATTGTTTGAAATTGTTTTAAATTGTTTTAAATTGTTTTAAATTGTTTTAAATTGTTTTAAATTGTTTTAAATTGTTTTAAATTGTTTTAAATTGTTTTAAATTGTTTTAAATTGTTTTAAATTGTTTTAAATTGTTTTAAATTGTTTAAAATTGTTTAAAATTGTTTTAAATTGTTTAAAATTGTTTTAAATTGTTTTAAATTGTTTTAAATTGTTTTAAATTGTTTTAAATTGTTTTAAATTGTTTTAAATTGTTTTAAATTGTTTTAAATTGTTTTAAATTGTTTTAAATTGTTTTAAATTGTTTTAAATTGTTTTAAATTGTTTTAAATTGTTTCAAATTGTTTTAAGTTGTTTTAAATTGTTTTAAATTGTTTTAAATTGTTTTAAATTCTTTAAATTGCAAAACAAAAATTTAAAACTGTTGAAAAATGTTTTAAACTGTTCAAAATTTTTAATTTTTTTACTTGTTTTATTGTAAAACAATAAAACAATAAAACAATAAAACAATAAAACAATAAAACAATAAAACAATAAAACAATAAAACAATAAAACAATAAAACAATAAAACAATAAAACAATAAAACAATAAAACAATAAAACAATAAAACAATAAAACAATAAAACAATAAAACAATAAAACAATAAAACAATAAAACAATAAAACAATAAAACAATAAAACAATAAAACAATAAAACAATAAAACAATAAAACAATAAAACAATAAAACAATAAAACAATAAAACAATAAAACAATAAAACAATAAAACAATAAAACAATAAAACAATAAAACAATAAAACAATAAAACAATAAAACAATAAAACAATAAAACAATAAAACAATAAAACAATAAAACAATAAAACAATAAAACAATAAAACAATAAAACAATAAAACAATAAAACAATAAAACAATAAAACAATAAAACAATAAAACAATAAAACAATAAAACAATAAAACAATAAAACAATAAAACAATAAAACAATAAAACAATAAAACAATAAAACAATAAAACAATAAAACAATAAAACAATAAAACAATAAAACAATAAAACAATAAAACAATAAAACAATAAAACAATAAAACAATAAAACAATAAAACAATAAAACAATAAAACAATAAAACAATAAAACAATAAAACAATAAAACAATAAAACAATAAAACAATAAAACAATAAAACAATAAAACAATAAAACAATAAAACAATAAAACAATAAAACAATAAAACAATAAAACAATAAAACAATAAAACAATAAAACAATAAAACAATAAAACAATAAAACAATAAAACAATAAAACAATAAAACAATAAAACAATAAAACAATAAAACAATAAAACAATAAAACAATAAAACAATAAAACAATAAAACAATAAAACAATAAAACAATAAAACAATAAAACAATAAAACAATAAAACAATAAAACAATAAAACAATAAAACAATAAAACAATAAAACAATAAAACAATAAAACAATAAAACAATAAAACAATAAAACAATAAAACAATAAAACAATAAAACAATAAAACAATAAAACAATAAAACAATAAAACAATAAAACAATAAAACAATAAAACAATAAAACAATAAAACAATAAAACAATAAAACAATAAAACAATAAAACAATAAAACAATAAAACAATAAAACAATAAAACAATAAAACAATAAAACAATAAAACAATAAAACAATAAAACAATAAAACAATAAAACAATAAAACAATAAAACAATAAAACAATAAAACAATAAAACAATAAAACAATAAAACAATAAAACAATAAAACAATAAAACAATAAAACAATAAAACAATAAAACAATAAAACAATAAAACAATAAAACAATAAAACAATAAAACAATAAAACAATAAAACAATAAAACAATAAAACAATAAAACAATAAAACAATAAAACAATAAAACAATAAAACAATAAAACAATAAAACAATAAAACAATAAAACAATAAAACAATAAAACAATAAAACAATAAAACAATAAAACAATAAAACAATAAAACAATAAAACAATAAAACAATAAAACAATAAAACAATAAAACAATAAAACTATAAAACAATAAAACAATAAAACAATAAAACAATAAAACAATAAAACTATTAAACAATTAAACAATTAAACAATTAAACAATTAAACAATAAAACAATTAAACAATAAAACAATAAAACAATAAAACAATAAAACAATAAAACAATAAAACAATAAAACAATTAAACAATTAAACAATTAAACAATTAAACAATTAAACAATAAAACAATAAAACAATAAAACAATAAAACAATTAAACAATTAAACAATTAAACAATTAAACAATTAAACAATTAAACAATTAAACAATTAAACAATTAAACAATTAAACAATAAAACAATAAAACAATAAAACAATAAAACAATTAAACAATAAAACAATAAAACAATAAAACAATTAAACAATTAAACAATTAAACAATTAAACAATTAAACAATTAAACAATTAAACAATTAAACAATTAAACAATTAAACAATTAAACAATAAAACAATAAAACAATTTAACAATTAAACAATTAAACAATTAAACAATTAAACAATTAAACAATTAAACAATTAAACAATTAAACAATTAAACAATTGAACAATTAAACAATTGAACAATTAAACAATTAAACAATTAAACAATTAAACAATTAAACAATTAAACAATTAAACAATTAAACAATTAAACAATTAAACAATTAAACAATTAAACAATTAAACAATTAAACAATTAAACAATTAAACAATTAAACAATTAAACAATTAAACAATTAAACAATTAAACAATTAAACAATTAAACAATTAAACAATTAAACAATTAAACAATTAAACAATTAAACAATTAAACAATTAAACAATTAAACAATTAAACAATTAAACAATTAAACAATTAAACAATTAAACAATTAAACAATTAAACAATTAAACAATTAAACAATTAAACAATTAAACAATTAAACAATTAAACAATTAAACAATTAAACAATTAAACAATTAAACAATTAAACAATTAAACAATTAAACAATTAAACAATTAAACAATTAAACAATTAAACAATTAAACAATTAAACAATTAAACAATTAAACAATTAAACAATTAAACAATTAAACAATTAAACAATTAAACAATTAAACAATTAAACAATTAAACAATTAAACAATTAAACAATTAAACAATTAAACAATTAAACAATTAAACAATTAAACACTTAAACAATTAAGCAATTAAACAATTAAACAATTAAACAATTAAACACTTAAACAATTAAGCAATTAAACAATTAAACAATTAAACAATTAAACAATTAAACAATTAAACAATTAAACAATTAAACAATTAAACAATTAAACAATTAAACAATAAAACAATAAAACAATAAAACAATTAAACAATCAAACAATTAAACAATTAAACAATTTAACAATTAAACAATTAAACAATTAAACAATTAAACAATTAAACAATTAAACAATTAAACAATTAAACAATCAAACAAAAAAAATCAAAAATCGATTTTATAATTTTAATTTATTAAAGTGAGTAAATCCTGAGCCACACTGCAAGATGATTTTTAGCAGGTCGGCGAAAAAATACAAGCACGCATACATGTACGCATGACAGACGTGGGAGACGTAACTGCCCGTGAGTGTTTGGTTCTTGGAGAATAAAATTTACACGTCTTTTTATGATGGTATGCGTGTGTTCCTAATTTCTTCAAATCGGGAGGGATTTCCGCACAATTTGAGCCTTGTACCGCACAAATAGAATTGAAGGGGCCACCCTCGCGGATTTCTCGTTTGCGTGTTTGATTTTTTGTGTGTAATTTTCTAAAATGTCCTGGAATTTTAGGAAATTTTCAATAAATTTCCAAATAAAATTAGAGCAATATCCGGATACTCTCCTCATGAAGACCTAAAACATGAGTCAAAACCCCTAATCGATCAGGAAATTGTTTTTATTATTTTTTTATTTAAATAAGGCTCTCTTAATTGCACTGCAAAACACAAAAAGAAGAAGAAACTGAAAAAAATCATAAATTCCTGATGTAATATTACATATTTTTTAGACACATAATCTGACATCATTTCCTGACGAATATTACCATAATTTTTTGTGTAATGTGAACATAAGAATCGAGGGCCGGTTCAAACAAAAAAATACAATGAATGCAAAGAGACGAGTTGTTTCTTTTAATTCAGCTATATATTTTAATATCTTGACAGATACGTACAACAACCAAACCACAAAAAATTCAATATAAAACAAAAATGATTTTAATCCATATTTGCAGACCAGAGTGAGATTGTTAAACTGATTTTGATCAACCATCAACGAAACGTTTATCTAAACAGGTTGACAACCACTGCCACGTGCCTCAAAAGCCCCTGCCCTGCAGTTTATGGTGTTTTTGTTTTTGTTTCAATTTCGTCATCTTGAGAGGCCGCGGCACCATGTTCACTGTTTACAAATAAATAAATCGATGACGGTCCTCGTCGATTGCAAATTTCTGTTTTTATTTTCCTTCTGTGTGTGATCGTTGCATTTTATGTCAGTGTGTGTCCGTGTGCTGCGCTGAACAAACACAGAGACGAACGCCGTGGAATCCTTGATTCCATTTTACCATAATCGTATTTATCTCGAATATCATTTTAGAGCGGTGGCGGATGGAGAAAGATTTCCGATTTGGTTCTGCGGAACCGTCCGTCCAAGGGCCGACGGACCACGTTTTGAATCGATTATTGATTGTTTCTTTTGTTTTAAAATCGCCATAAATTTTGCTCACATCTGAGACATCGGAAAAGTCGAAAAGGGGGAGAGGGATTCTCCTCCCACCTTGGCGGCATGTGCTAATCCATAATGTCCCCCCTCCTTCCAAACTCTGGGTCATCCCAGAGGAATCCGATTTGATGCTTGTTTTGATGAGAATCGATGCGACAAGTTTTTAAGTTTGGTCAGGTGATTGATTTACGCTCATGAATCGATTCGGACACCGAGAGCCGAGAACACGTGGTGGGGCATGTTTCGGGACACCACCGAAAAGGTCAAAGGACGGGGGAGTAGGGGGAGGGTTGGACAGTGTCCACCGGTCATGTGGGAGGAATAAATCAAAGAGCTAGTTTCAAATTCTAACGAGGAGCAGCAGCGGTGACCAAGATTTATCTCTCTTTTCTCTGGACTGAAACATTATGGCATCAACAGGAGTTGGGGAGGAAGCTGTACCGGGCATTTGGTTGGATACGTGAGAAATAATTAGTTTTGACCGATGGGTTGCAATGTATAAGTATTAGGAGAAAATATTGTCCAGAGAGCAAGCGAGATGTGGTAGAAAACAACAATATTTCTAGGTCACAGAAGCATTTTCGAAATATTTCATAGATTTTTTAAACAAAGAATAATTTCAACGCAATAACATTAAATCTCGACCAACCAAATCACACCCTGCGTTCCTTATCGTCACTCTAGTACGGCAACAAGATTACGAGATTTAATCACCATAAAGTAACTCGACGCCATAAATTGACTAATCGCATTACCACCATCACCTCTCTCTATGACTCTCGCTCGGTCAGGTACCTCCCAACAAAAACTCCCGCCCAACGGTGTCGATGGGGCATCAAAACCTTTCCATCTCATCGGAACCATGGCCCGGCGGTCTGGGATGATGTTCTCCGTAGTAATCAATGAGATCAAATCGTGATGGCTGGGTGAAACTGTTTCCAGAGCACTTCCAACTTCTCTCTTCAGCTGCTGCAATTCTCGCCAATAATTCGCTGTTTATGTACGGCTATTAACCACTCTCCATGGGTCGTAGTCGTCGTCGTTGACGCTGTCTAGCCTCGAGGTCCTGGCTTCGCCAGAGGGTCTCCACCACCAGGGACTACCATCCGAACCGCATAAATGTAAAATATGTGAGCTTCGATGTAAAAGCCATCAAGCTGTTGGAATTAACACTGAATCGCTCTATAATAACACACACACACACTCCCTCGGATCGGTTACATCTCTCTCGTCGGGTTGATCGGCCAAGTCTGTACGCACACCGGTTCTCCGTATCATCGGCCATGTGGTCAGCCAGCAAGCACAAGCCTGTTGGCAGCATAGTTCAAGTTCGATGGCTGTGAGTCCCCGGCCTGCAAGCGCAAGCTGGCCCCCAACATCAGTTACCACATCAGAAGATCCGTGGAGATTTCAGTTCTTTCAACGTTTTGCATCTGTTTTCCCCCGCGCGCAACGCCGGGTGTCCTCGGGGATTTCCCCCATCCCTTCCACTTTTTGCTGACAGAAGGATACAGCAACGCGTTTCTCCAGGAACTTGTGACTCGTGGGAGAAATTCTCAGCGAAATTCTTGATTTATTACGGTTCTACTTTCTAAAAGTGTTTTGTTTAATTTGATTTCATACTTTGGTTCTACAAAACGAGCGAGAGTCAAACGAAAATTACAAGGCGAGATTCAATTTAAATCTTCACAGACTTCGCAAAGAACTCGCACCTCATGTGTGTGTACAAAGCGAGCTTCAGATGAAACATAAATACATCTAGTCAACAAACAACTCTCATGGAAAAACATTTAGTCGCAACCAGGCAGGCACATGCCAAAGTAAGAGCGTTTATGGAAAGAGTGCTGCTCTTCCCCTTCGAAGAGCTGCAACAAGAGGTGGATCCGCTGGCTGCTGCCGGTTGTCGGAGTCGTCTATTGGCTCGGTTGCGTCGGTTTTTCATGGTGCAAAACGCTGCGGAATGCAACAAGGTGTTTCGTTGGTTTATTTATAAACTGTGTGTGTGTGTTTGTGTGTGCTTTGTGTGTGCAACCCGGCAAATGCAACACAAAAATCACACACAAGATGTACAAAATTTTCGTTGTGAGCGAGGAAGAGGTCGGGGGGCTGTGTAAACTAGGAACTGACCTGGACAACATAGGGGGAAACACCGAGCATTATTTGGTAACAATAAAATGCTTGCTGGAGAGGTCAGGGTAAACTTGAGGAAGATTCTGCATGGGTATTAAGCGAGACTCATCGAGCTATTTTCAGGTGTACAATTTGGACATTGTAGGGTAATAATATTGCATAATACGACAGAAACCTTTTTATAAAATTCTGATAAACGACAAAAACTTTTTTTTAGCAAAAAATATTTATTTTGTCAATACTTACATATTTTGGAAACTAATGATTTCAAAACAATTGGACAGATGTACAATGCATTTTCAAACACCTTTTTCATTAAAATATTGAAACTATGGTTTCAATTCAATTCCATTCGGTTTTATTGGTGAATAATCAAGATACAATGAGTTATTTTGAAGTGCATAACAGAGTTTTGGAGTTCCTTACAGCTGTGTGTTGCATCATAATCCATTTAGGAACAATTATTTCTTTAACTAAAGCACTAGCAAGAGTAAGAAAAAACTATAAAAAAAACTTACAGAAAAAAAACTTACAGAAAAACTATGGTTTCTTTTTTCCATTTTCATACTTTTTTATTTTTTGAAACGAAGCGAAATTTTATATGCTTTTAGTTGTTACCAGTCTTTTTTTTTTTGAAAATACTAAAATTTTCACAAATTACCATAAATACTTAAATTTTTAAAATATGCATTATGGATATCAAAAGAAGTGAAATTTGTTTTTTTTTTATATGAGTAGAGTGTTTTTGGAAAAAAGAACAAAAAATCACAAAATACCGCATTTTTCGAAAGTACTCAAATTTGTTTGATTGCAAAATTGGTATTGAACGAAGTGAAATTTCGTGTATTATTTTTCACTTTATTTAACCTTTTATGTATTTTTTTTTACAAGTACCGTATTTTTCGAAAATAAACAAATTTTAAAAAATTGCAATACAGTTATCAAACAACGCGTATTTTTCGAAAATACTCAAATTTGCAATGTTTGCAATATGATTAGGCCGTTGCAATTTTTTTTCAAAGTTTATTTTATTTGAAGGGGGGGGCCCAACTGTAGGTCTGTAAAATGCTTTTTAAAACACTTTTTTGCCTTCCTCACTGAGGTAAGGCTATAATCCTGCTCTAAAAATGAACTTTTTATTAAAAGCTCGAAGACCCACCTTCATATATATATATCGACTCAGAATCGAAAACTGAACAAATGTCTGTGTGTGTGTATGTGTGTGTGTGTGTGTATGTATGTATGTGTTCAAAAATCTTGCCAAGTTTTCTCAGCACTGGCTGAACCGATTTTGATCGAACCAGTTGCATTCGACTTGGTTTAGGGTCCCATACATCGCTATTGAATTGTTTGAAGTTTCGATAAGTAGTTTAAAAGTTATGTATAAAAATGTGTTTTCACATATATCCGGATCTCAATTATATGCATGTAAACGATGTCCGGATCCATCATCCGACCCATCGTTGGTTAGGTAATCGAGAGACCTTTCCAACGAGTCCACAACATTGAAGATCTGGCAACCCTGTCTCGAGTTATGACCACTTAAGTGATATTTATGTACTTTTTTGAAGTCGGGTCTAACTTAAATGCATGTAAACGATGACCGGATCCATCATCCGACCCATCGTTATTTAGATAATCAAGAGACCTTTCCAACGAGTCCACAACATCGAAGATCTGGCAACCCTGTCTCGAGTTATGACCACTTGAGTGATATTTATGTACTTTTTTGAAGCCGGATCTCACTTCAATGTATGTAAACAATGTCCGGAACAATCATCCGACCCATCGTTGGTTAGGTAATCAAGAGACCTTTCCAACGAGTCCATATAATTGAAAATCTGGCTACCCTGTCTCGAGTTATGGCCACTTAAGTGATATTTATGTACTTTTTTGAAGCCGGATCTTACTTAACTGTATGTAAACGATGTCCGGATCCATCATCCGACCCATCATTGGTTAGGTAATCGAGAGACCTTTCCAACGAGTCCACATAATTGAAGATCTGGCAACCCTGTCTCGAGTTGTGACCACTTAAGTGATATTTATGTACTTTTTTGAAGCCGGATCTCACTTAAATATGTAAACGATGTTCGGAACCATCATTCGACCCATCGTTGGCTAGGTAATCAAGAGACCTTTCCAACGATTCCACAACATCGAAGATCTGGCAACCCTGTCTCGAGTTATGACCACTTAAGTGATATTTATGTACTTTTTTGAATCATCTTTCCAACGAGTTCACATAATTGAAGATCTGGCAACCCTGTCTCGAGTTATGACAACTTTAGTTATATGTGTGTACTTATTTTTCTGGAGCTAACAAAAATAGCTGAAATATGTGTCCAAACCACTCATATTACTCATTGTTGGTAAAAAGTGAGGAAGGCATCATTCATATAGGTGGATTAAGTTAGTTTTTTATCTAAATGTTGAAACCTAGGCTCAATTTTTGTATTTTTTTCAATTTTTATGTTTGGTCAGAGCCGATCAAGGCCTTATCAAACATTGCAATTTTTTTATGATATGAAGCATACACAATTTGCATATATTTATGAAGCATGCCAAATTTTTCGTTGTTTGATACCTTTATTTCATATTTTGAAAATATGAGTATTTTCTAAAAAATACGGTAATTTGCGAAAATTTTCCAAAAAACTTTAATAAATTGAAAAGGCATACGAAATTTTTAATTCTTTTAACACCCATATTGCATATTTTGAAAATTTGAGTATTTTTGAAAAAAAAATATTTTATTAAATTTTGGAATTTAAAAAAAAAAAACTCTAATAAAGTAAAAAAGTTTACCAAATTTTGGATTGATATACGGTATTTTGTGAAAAATTCAGTATTTTAAAAAATGCGGAAATTTGTGAAAAATTTTTATTGCATGTTGCAAATGATGAAAATTTTTGTTTTTTTCGAAAAAGTACGGTATTATGTGAACAATTTTGAAAACATATTTATATTTTGAAACTTACTACACTTAAAAAAATGTTCTTGTTGAAATCATAAAAAAATTAACGTGATATGCTTGAATGATTCGATTTTAGAAAGATTCATAAAATGAGTTATCGTCCAAAATCGGCGATATTATTATCGAAATAACGATAAAAATAACGATGGATTATCGTTAACGCCCGTCGATAATATTATCATCTATAATTTTATATATTTACAACCTTGCTGGTAATCATGATCATGAGAACGGATTTTCTGATCGATTTGGTGTCTTCGGCAAAGTTGTAGATATTGCTTAAGACTTCTTAGAAAAAATACACTTTTTTTTTTGCAAATTTATCTTTTTTCGATTCGTTTATTCATACAACCAATTAATTGCTCAAAAAAACTATTTTTGAAAAAAGAGATCTAGAGTTTTTTTTAAATGGACCTATAAGCTATTGTCTTTAATATGTTTGTAGAACCTATTCAAATAAAAACTCTAGAAATATTATATTTAGTTATGTTAAAAATGACACAAATACCATCTTCTGAGCCCTGGCACCAGGCTGGTCAAAATTTATTTGGCAGAGTAGCTAAATTTTCAGAATAATCATGATTCTGAAAAAAAAATTAAAAAAAGGTGGAATTTATTTTAGATATAAAATCAAATTAGCAATCAAAATTACACTACATTTATTTCGATATCGAGCAACATTTTAGAGTTATATTCACTCAAATTTGCCCTTTTTGATCATGTGACTTTTTTTTATCTTTAAAAGTCATAACCAATCTTGACGATCTCTGAAAGTTTTCTCTACATCGCTTAAATAGCGATAAATTTTCAAGAGACGATAACTTGAAAATATGCATCCAATTTTCACTGATAAAAACGAAAGTATCGTGAAATTTTCCTACTAATTGAATTGTTAATATTTCTGAAGTAACATTTGAAAGGGGCGTTACGACATTGCTCTTACGGCCTTTCGTCCCATTTATACGCGTGTAATGAAAGGCCGTAAGAGCAATGTCATAACGCCCCTGTAAAATGTTTCTCCAGAATTCAATTTTTTTAAATCATCCCTTAATTCGAGTATGCACGGAGAAAAAAGAGTTCCCAAAATCGTGAACAAGCGTTCATGAAAATGGGAACCTCGAACAAAGTGTTCAAATCTCATGGTACGATTTTGAAAAACGTACCATGAAATTTGAACACTTTGTTCGTGGTTCCAATTTTCATGAACGCTTGTTCATGATTTTAGGAACTCTTTTTTCTCCGTGTGGTCAAAAAAATGTTAAGCTGTTGCAAATATTTTTCAAAGTTTCTTTCTTATCTAGAGTTTTTTGATAACTCTAACCTAACATTTTTTTATTTAAAAAATATATATTTTTTTTTCGTGAGAATAACTTTCAGAAATAATACAAAAGCAAAAATAAATAATTTTGAAGGAATATTAAATTAATATAATAATTTTGCTTATTTTTTCATGTATTTTTTTCTCACTTTCTCTCTTTTAAACTTTTGTCAATTTAATCTTTTTTGCTGATCTCATCTGACTAGAACATACTAAATGCAGTACCGACACTAATGAAGTCTGCAAGTCGTAAACGAAATATGTATCTGTCAAGATATTAGTAATTTATCGCAATTAAACGTAACAACTCTTTTCTTTAGATTAATGTAGTACTATTCTGGTAAGACGTCCGCAAAATTGTGTGAAAGTAGTATTTGTTGAAAGTCCTTACTGATACGTCAAATTTTCCAAATTAAATCTTTTCCATTGAAAAATATCACGCAAAAAATGAATAAGAAATAGCGTTATAATTTTTAAAAACAATTAAAAAACCCGATTTAATCCCACCTGGGGTGGGATAGAGCCTTTCTTACAACGGCAGTTGATTTTTTTTTTTTTCAAAGAAATAGCAATATAAAGAATGGTCCATTCATAATACAATTCGAAACTCAACCATATTTTTTCATATAACTGAAAAGCGCTGGTTTTTGCCCCATTTGCCATGGCCGGTTGTAAGCTGTGCTCGCACACAAGCATTTTCGATTTTTTAAATCAGAACACACTGTTTTTGAGACAGAGAATTAGCTCACAATTTGCGATGTTCGTAATGTTTTCTGCATATCGCTAAATTGTTCGTATTCTCTGAGTGTTTTTTTGCACTTTTCAAAATATTAAAAATTAACGAGAAAACAAAATAATTCCGTCTTGCTGTTTCAACACCCGAGAATTTGCCGTGTTGTAAACAACGATATAACGGTAAAGCCGCATAAATGTTCTTGAAAGCTTTGAAACGCCTACTGTAATTCACTAAACTGTCATTTAGGCGTTAGGCAAAATTGTGAGCATTCAATAAGCAAGCATTTAGGCGTTTTTGGGATTGGGAAACATACAACGACTGAGCGCTCGGTGGGACTTCACTACGACAAACGCAAACGTACCGAATAAACCACCTTGGTGCGCTGGTACGATGAACAAAAATACTAATACACAAAAAGGCTAGTACCGAAGCTAGAAAACCAAACCCGTGATGTGCGTTGTCACTGGCACATGGGAAGCTTGAACGCTTCCCAGAAATTCGTTCGCTCAGAGTTCGATCAGAGAATGAGCAAAACAAAAAAGAAAGGCAAAAGAATGAGCATGAGGCTTCAGAACAGATAGCTGCTTGCGTCTAGTTTGCGTTAACTGAAGCTTAGCATAGAAAATAATGATAGGCGATGTGTGATGAACGAGCAATCGATAAAGCAACTTGCACTAAAAGGGAGTAACCTAGTATCAAAACTCTATACGCGCCAGCATTGCTCGCGTCTGCATGTGAAGCTCAACTTGACAACTTGGCGACGAGGCGTCGAAGATCGATCGTCCATGATTTTTTGCAGATTTTTCGAATGAATATTTCTCGAGAAATGATTTGGGAACGAAGCTTGATTTGGCGTCGGAGCCAAAAGCAAACACTATACCTTTCTTTAGTAAGAAAGGCAAAAATGGAAATTTTCTAAAATCTGAACGGTAAATCCAAATGAGGTCAAATTTGTTTCAGAACATCGAGTATGGTCTAGATTATGATGTGGAGAAAAAAATTAGATAAAATGCCAAAGGAATAGTTTTGGCATTTGGTGAAAATTGGCTTTTACCTTTTTAGGTTTTCCCCTCACAGTGAATTAGTCCACAAGCTGTAAATCAAAAACCACATTACCGACATGGATGAAAATTTGGGAGGATGTAGGGCTGGGAAAATGCAATTTTTTGGACAAATAAACGATTTTAATACTTCAATTTTCGACCGAATTTTCATTTGAAAACCGCTTGATTTGGTGAAAACACACTCCGAGTCCCCATAAAAAATGGATAAATTCAAATTTGGTATGGAACTGGTTCAGCACATCCCCTTTCAAATGCGCCCAAGAGAGCTTAAATCCATAATGTGGGCTCTGAGAAACCCCCTACCACAAAATTGAGCACTTTTTTACCACACACGGACGTCACGCGTGCTCTACAGTAAATTAAGCGCCAAAATTCGGATATTGGAGGCAGACGAATTCTGTCACTGTCAATCGATCGGGCGTCGAAAATCGATCGTCCATGATTTTTTGCAGATTTTTCGAATGAATATTTCTCGAGAAATGATTTGGGAACGAAGCTTGATTTGGCGTCGGAGCCAAAAGCAAACACTATACCTTTCTTTAGTAAGAAAGGCAAAATATACAAAAAATCACAACTTCAAAAAAGATTTAAATCTTAGTCCCTCAAGTGACCCCCCAGCTAAAAAAAAGGGAGAGAAAAGCTGTACTCTCGCATGTCACCGTAAAATATGTTGACAATCACGTATCGCAACGCAGATCAAGTTCGATCTTGGCAAGCAAGCAGGAAAGGTGCAGAACGACAACACAACCGATCACCACCAGCGCAAACAAGCAGCGAACCTCTTTTGCTCGCACCCAGAGTGAGAATCTGGTGCTACTGCATATTTTACTCAGTCACGGTATAGGGACTGGGTAGTGGGACCAGCAGCAGAGAGGACAAGTCAATGCTGAATGTTTATGTAAAAAGGTGCAGAAGACGAATAAATAAGCGTATGGTTGATGATGGCCGGACCGCGATGGAGTCCTCGGGGATTCGCAACAGAAGTCATCCCCTTTTGCACTGCACTGCACTCGATAATGAGAGAATAAAAAGCGCGGTCGAGATATTGGCAGGGCAACATTGCACCCGGGACGTATCTTCAGACTTCTCATAAGGGTATGGGGAGGGGTTCGTCGCTGGCTGAAGTGAGGAAACGACTTGAACAGACATGGAAGACATGGGATGGGCACTAAGATTAATATGTGTTGTAATTATTATTGATATTTGAAGGAGAATACAAATTGAATCTAGAAGAAATTTTAACTCAGTTCAATTACTTGAAAGAATTCCATTCCAATTTCCCTAAATCTCAAGTTTCTTCCTAACTCATCCCAATCATTTCCAAAAGTCTGCAGTGCTTAATTTATGGACGACCAACCGACATGGAATTGATTTTAGTTTGATGATCTTCGATAGTGATACACTGCAGCACACTCAGTCTTCTCTCTCTCTCTGTCTACCTTCGCCAACCATCTTGGATTGTGGCGGGTGTCGCACCTTCTCGCAGGTCAACCTGGAATGAGCAATTATCTCACAACCAGAAGACGACCAGAATGCCTCAAGATTCGTTTTTGATCGCGGTGGAAATCGTAAGAATTTGAATAATTTATCTTCAATTCCGTCTGATTTGTTTCGAGTTTTTTTTTGGTCTGGCACTTCAGAGGTCACTGTCCGTTGGTTCTTCTAGGGTTTCCTTTCAAAGAAAAGGGTGCACAAACCAATCAACGGTGGTAGCCGTCTAGCGGACATTGATTCTGCATTTGAAATGAACCATGAAAAAAAAAAATAATAAACACATACAGTAATTACAGAATGTTTCAAAAAAATTTGTCCGATCGGGCTAAAAAAATTTCTGAGGGTTCCCTGGCCAAAATAATTAGAACCGTATTTAATTTTTTGGCCATTACGGTGACCTACGCCGTGTTAGGGTGGTCCGAAAAATGGCAATTTTCGACGATTTTTGCAAAAACCACTTAAAAAAAAACACATATCTCCGCGCCATTTAATCCGATTTTAGCTGTCTTAGACGAAAAAGAATGGTGATTAGTTTGGCTGTTTGGTAAAACTAGTAAGAAGTTTCAAAAATCTAGCTTAACCTTTGAAAAGGTCTTATGAAAACTTAAAATGCTGTTTTGAAGGTCTCGGGACCAAAGAGCCTATGTCTGAAAATGTTTTTACATGGTTCCTCAGAAAATTTTACATAACGTATCGATTTTTTTTAAATAAAAACTGGGTTTTTCGACGCGCCACGCGCAAAAATTGGAAAATTACGAAAACGGCAAAAAATCACTTTTTTTTTCGCATTGTTATCCGAGCATTCGTTGGTGAAGGTTGTCTGAATCAACATGACTCGTCGCGTCCCGGCGCAAAACGCCGGCAATATTGCCCTACCTGCGGCTCAAGCAGGCAAAAAAGTGGGAATTTCCAAAAGGAAGGTTGAGGCCTCAACTGATGGCCAAAAACCGGGAATTTCCAAAAGGAAGGTGCTTTTGGAAGTGACATCGAACAGCAAAAAGACGAAAAAGAGCGACGGTACTGTACCGATGGATGAGGAGGAGGAGAACTCTTCATCGCACGAGGAGCAGCTTTTGAAGAACAACAAGTTTGCTGGACTGCCTGACGAGGACCAGGTAGCGGAAGCAAAGGAGAATGAAGTGAAACAGCGAAAGGAGAAACTGCCTCCTTTTTATGTGAGGCAATCAGCAGCAACGATCGACTTTCGTGCGGGGCTGGTTGAACTCATCAAGTCTGGGAAAGTCCAAGGCAACATTCGTCTGTGTCAGGACGGATTTAAGGTGCTGGTGCAATCCAGGCAGCACTATCAACTGGTCAAGGATTACTTGACCGAAAACGAGGCGGAGTACTTTACCCATGATGTCGTCATGGATAAGCCGTACAAAATCGTCGTCAGAGGTCTGTACGACATGCCAGTGGAGGAATTAGCTGCCGAGCTAAAAGTTTTGAAACTGGATGTGTTGGCCGTGCACAAAATGAGCCGACGCAACAAAGACATCAAGTACCGTGACCAGCTCTACCTGCTGCATTTGGCTAAGGGATCGACGACGCTTCCTGAGCTGAAGGCAATTCGAGCGGTTTTCAACATTATCGTGTCGTGGGAGCGATACCGACCAGTGCATCGTGACGTCACACAATGCTTCAACTGCCTGGGCTTCGGGCACGGAGGTAAGAACTGCCACCTGAAGCGTCGTTGCGCCAAATGTGGTACCGATGCGCACATCACATCCCAGTGCATCCAAGATTCGCTGGTGAAGTGCCTCAACTGCAACGGTGAGCACTCGTCAACCGACCGAAAGTGCCCCAAGAGAGCTGAGTTCGTGAAAATTCGGCAGCAAGCATCGACGAAGAATCAGCCTCAGCGTCGTAGAACTCCTCCAGCCCTGGTGGAGCAAAATTTTCCACCTCTTCAACCGCGACGCCAGGTCCCGAACTTGGCACCGTTGCCGTTGGATCCCAGGAAGAGAGCTGAGATGAATCATCCACGGCCGGGTTCCAGCCAGGAGCCGAGACCGCCACCACCGGGCTTCAGCCAGGAGCCAAGACCAACCCAAGAACCAGCAGTTGAGGAAAATGGTAATGATCTTTACACCTCAACCGAACTCCTCAATATTTTCAAACAGATGTCCGCTGCACTGCGTGGATGCAAAACCAAGACCCAGCAGATTGAAGTGCTGACCTCGTTCGTCATCCAGTATGGATCGTAGGTCCCTCAAGCTGCTGAATTGGAACGCTTGCTCCATTAGGAGGAAGAACTTAGAGCTGGTGGATTTTCTTCGCGAGAAGGAGATCGACGTAGCTGCCATCACGGAAACTCATCTGAAGCCCGGTGAAAAAGTTTATCTGCAAAACTACAAGATCGCGACGCAGCTCGATAGGACCACCTCTGGAGGAGGAGGTGTGCTTGTCGCTGTTCATCGTGATCTCAAGCCACGCCGGCTGCCACACTTTAAGCTGGACATCATCGAGGCCGTTGGAGTGGAAATTCCCACTTCGGTTGGCCCAGTACTCTTCATTGCTGCATACTGCCCACGTCAGGTGAATGCCAGAGATGGTTCAGCAGCAAAACTGAAGAGCGATATCCAGAAGCTGACACGGCGGAGCGCAAAGTACATCATCGCTGGTGACCTCAACGCGAAGCATGAAGTTTGGGGCAACAGCAGGAGGAATCGGAACGGAGTGATTCTGCACAACGATCTGCAAAACGGATACTACAACGTTGTGAGTCCGGATCGTCCAACGAGGGTGGCTCGGTCTGGGAATCACTCAATCATCGACTTCTTCATTACCAATATGGCTGAGAACGTGGCTCATCCTGAGGTGTTTGAAGAGTTGAGTTCTGATCACTATCCGGTGGTTGTGGAGGTTGGAGCTTCCGTTACTCCGCAGCGGCAACCAACCCGGAAAGATTACCACAACGTTGACTGGCAGCAGTTTCAGCAAGTGGTCGACAGCAACATCGACTATGATCAACACCCGGAAACTTCTGCTGATATTGATCGTTCGCTGGAGGTGATCCAGCAGGCTATCAACCAAGCAGAGGCTGCCAACGTTCGGGAGGTTCCTGTTAATTTTAAGGTAACTGATATTGACGTAGATACTAAACACTTGATTAGACTTAGGAATGTTTATAGGAGACAATATCAACGGACTGGGGACTATGACAAAAGATTTCAGTTAACAATTTGAACAAAATCATACAAGACCGACTTGACAATATCAGAAATCAAGAATTTTCAAAACATGTAAGCCAGCTTGGGAATTATTCAAAACCATTTTGGAAACTTTCAAAAGTTCTTAAAAACAAACCAAAGCCTATTCCTCCTCTTATTGTTGAGGATTCTCCTTTGATTACATCCGAGGAAAAGGCAAATGCACTTGGGCTTCATTTTGTTAGTTCACATAATCTTGGCGCTTCCATGACCAGCCGTAAAGAAACATCAGTTGCCAATAGTATTTCAACAATCAATGACTCTACCTTTGAATTTCCTGCAGATTCCCATGTTTCTGGTGAGGAAGTCAAAGTTGCAGTTAAACAAATGAAAAATATGAAAGCTCCTGGCTTTGATAACATTTTAATCTAGTGTTGAAAAAACAGAGTGATCAGTTCTTTCAACATCTAGCCAATATTTTCAATAAATGTTTGCAACTTGGTTACTTCCCCACCAATTGGAAGCTGGGCAAAGTCATACCAATTTTGAAGCCTCAAAAGATCCAACATCGCCAACAAGTTATCGTCCCATTAGTCTTTTGAGTAGTCTGTCCAAACTCTTTGAGAAGGTCATCTATTCAAGGCTTTTGGATTTTACCAACGATAATAATATAATTTTGAATGAGCAGTTTGGCTTCCGAAAGGGACATAATACTGCTCATCAGCTTACGAGAGTAACTAAAATCATCAAGCAGAACAAGCTTGAGTCTAAATCAACTGCTATGGCTTTGTTGGATGTTGAGAAGGCTTTTGACAATGTTTGGCATGATGGTTTGATACATAAACTGTATTTATACGGTTTTCCAATGTATCTTATCAAAATTATCCAGCACTATCTTTCGGAGAGATCGTTCAGGGTTTTTCTGAATGGGATTGCTTCTGGATTATTCAACATTGATGCTGGGGTTCCCCAAGGAAGTATTCTTGGCCCACTTCTGTACAATATTTTTACATCTGATTTGCCTACTCTTCCTGGTAATGGTGTGTTGTCACTTTTTGCTGATGACACTGCCGTTATTTATAAGGGTAAAATAACCAGATATTTAGTTGGCCGTCTTCAGAAGGGTCTTGACGTTCTTTCCGAATACTTTGGCGACTGGAAAATTCGCATAAATGCAGCCAAAACTCAAACCATCATTTTTCCACTTTCCAAATCGGCCCGATTTGTCCCAAAGGATGATGTTTTGATTAAAATGAATGATGTTTCAATACCCTGGTCAAAGGAAGTTGTCTATTTAGGTCTCATACTTGACTCGAAACTATTGTTTCGACAGCATGTAGATAAAATATTGAACAAGTGCAGCATTCTCATCAGGTGTTTGTATCCTTTAATTAACAGAAAATCAAAGTTATCTTTGAAAAATAAGCTAGCAGTTTACAAACAAATAATTTACCCCGTTATTGAGTATGCAGTACCTGTTTGGGAGTGTTGCGCTAGAACTCATAAATTGAAGCTCCAGCGTGTCCAAAACAAGGTACTCAAAATGGTTTTGAATGTTCCTGGCTGGACAAGATCAAGTGAGGTTCATGAATTAGCAGAAGTAAAAATGTTGGATCAGAAGATTCAAGAAAAATGTTTGAAATTCAGGGAAAAATGTGCTATATCTGAATACCCCTTGATTCAAGGATTGGTTTAGTTTATGGTAAGATTAAGTTAGTTTTAGGTTAGGTTATGTTTTCTTATTTTTTTTTTCTTCATTGTACCTAGTGTTACAAAAATGATAAATCATATACTTAGTTATGAATATGAACAGTGTTTAAATCACGAAAAGCAAACTAAAGCTGAAGAGCCACAGCTGACCACTTATTATGTAAACCAAATGTAATTATTATAAGAAAGATTCAATAAAGTATATTTAATTCAAAAAAAAAATTCACTTTTTTTCGCTAAAACTGCGATAACATGAAAATTTCAGCAATGACCTGAACATGTTAGCTTGGCAGACATGGCAAATTGTACGTGATTTACAGCATTTGAGCTTGAAAAAAAAAGCATTGAAATTATACATAAATTTAAATTTAATAATATAAATTTAAGTTTGCTTATTCACAAGACGTTAGAAGATTCATTCCTTTTTCCGGAGTTATGGATCTACTTTGTCAACTTCCCTAACCTACCTTGATCTAGAAACATTAAACGTTGGATATCGTTGTAAAGCCCATCATATCAACGCAACTATTTCTGACCAACCACTCATGTTGATGCAAGGAAAACCACCATATTTCACGCTTAATTATTTCCCTGAACTGATTGTTGCCAAGCTGGTAATAACATATATTTCCACCATCTCCCAGAACAACCTCCAACACGCGGTGTACGGCCAGCAGAACGCAGCAGCAGTGTGAAGCATCTGCCTGCTGACCTTCCACGGACCACGGAATCGATACCAATCGTTCCTCTTCCCCTCCCTTCAGACGACAAGTCCTCGTCGATAGCTGCACGAAACCCCCCCGCTCGACAATCGATGGCCGGCGGCGGCGGCGGCGTTGGCTTCGGCAGCAGCAGCTTCCAGTAATGATCTCCTTTGTTGCCTCGCGGGTTCGTGTTTATGCATTCAATAGTGTCCGCGTCGTCGGAGCTCCAAAGTTCAGAAGCTCCATATATCCAGATAATTCTCCCTCATTTCAAAACAAACTGCTCCTTTTGTTCCATAAATAATGTGCTGCGCTGCCGGTTGAGTGAGAGTGGGGGGGTCGTCCTTAGATTGACCTCTTTTTTTGAGTATATCAGTTGAGAAATTGATGACAGTGAATTTGTGTCAGCAACTCACATTAAATGTGACTTTTTAGTAACTGTCTTTTATTGGCCCCGTCTTCTCTTCGATTTCCGTGAAGCTTTGCTGTAAGGGATAATTTTGGTCCTTGATCACGAATCCGAAGAACATTTTTCGATACCTCGTGATAAGAGAGTATGACGATTAGTGCGTCCATCCCGGGAATTCCCGGGACAAAAATCCCGGGATTTTTCCAAAACCGGGAGTTCCCGAATCCCGGGAATTTTCGTAATTTGTCCCGGTTGTAGAAATAGATAAACAGTTGAATACATAGTAATCAATCCGAATTTTAAAGAATTTAAAATTTGTATTCTGCATATTATCAGCTTTAATTTGGCTTATTAGGGAAAATGATTTAAATTTTAGTTCACTGATCCACAAAATGCCTGTCGCTTTGAATATTTTCTATGTTTTTTTAAAAGACTGGGTATTATATTTATATTTAGGATTTCAAATTAAAAAAAATAATCTTTAATTATTTTTCATCAAACACCGGAATCAAAACAGTTAGTACACCGATTTCCAAATTTATTGCTCTGAAATCTCCTGTACCTTTTCAGCCTTTTTTCTGATTTTCCTCAGCTGGCACAAGTAACTTAATGATAATTAGTAAAATATGTTTTAGATAAAATAAGACATTCAAAACTTAACTTCAATTTTACATTAACTGGTATCATTTTATTTCTATAGATTTTTTTTAAATCTCTGTAATTACTCTTAGCTTTAAGAAAAATGTAATTACATAGGCCGACTCGGTCCAAACCAGGTCCTAGTACCAAAAAGGACATAATAAAAATAATTTTATGAAAAAATGTTTTTTTTTGGAAATATGAAAGGAAATAGCTTATATGAACTTTTTAAATAAAAGTCTAGTTTTGTAGTCGCTTCTCGTTTTTGTAGACATTTTTGAAGACATTTTTCAAGCTTTTCTAGTTATGGCATTTAAAAAAATATATAAAAGAATTATATTTATAAAATACTTAGGCTGGTACAAATATTTTTATAAGTTTTTGTCCCCCCCCCCCCCCCCCCTTCAAAATTGGCCCGAAAAATCGGGGGGCAAAAAAAATATTTTTACAATAAACTTCAAAATTTCAATGAAAATTCAAGTGCAACCAGCTGAAATCAAATTAAAATACATTCTTCTGCGTTTAAAATCATTTTTAGCATGTTTGGGTTTATTAAAAAATCTTAAGATTTTTTGAAAATTTTCGATGCAAAATCTTTTTTTTCGATACAATTTTTGTTTTTGACAGATCTTAGATTTTTGAAAACTAATGATTGCAAAACAACTGAACTAGTGTAAAATGCATTTTAAAACACTTTTTCATTTAATGTGAAGACTATGGCTTGTTATTTAAATTTTTATTTTTTTATTTTTTGCCCCCTTGACCTTGGCCAGGGCCGAGGGACAAAAACTTTTTTAAATATTTGCATCGGCCTTATTTAATTTGAATCAAATTGAAAATTAAATTTGAAGTTTTCTTTAATCTTAATCTTTAATTTCTTTTAAGTTATTTAAAAACTGTCGTCCTTGTTAAGATTGAAGTGTAGATTTTCACCAACTATTGTTATTATTGAGCTAAGTCTATAATTTCAGGTTTGAAAAGCTATAAAATATTATTAAAACATAGATTTTATGACTGCTCCAAAAATTTCCCAGGATCCCGGGAATTCCCGGGATTTCAAAAATATTTTTCCCGTTTCCCGGGAAATTCAAATCCGAAAAATTGGATGCCCTAATGACGATTCTCGTGATTTTCAATTTCCCGGGAATCGACAGTAGAATTTAGTTTTTTCCCAGGAATCCCTGAATCATCATTTAAAAATGACTCTTAGCTTTAAGGTGAAGCCGTTGATCATTTTCGAAGAAAATTGATCATCACTATAAAATATTCTGTATTAAATTCAATTAAACGAATTTTAGCACCAAAAGGAATCAGTGTATGCCGGTTGTTGCCTTTTTGAAGCCACTGAAAGAATTTTTGATCTAAATCAATTGTGTTTCAAAATTTATATAATTTTGTGGCACAGTCATTGACGTCCTAGTTGGCAATCATTGATTAATGACGATTTCCATAACTTCACAAGGAATGGGATAATCGTTACCAAAAGTAATCAGAATGTGTAGGGCACTATTCTAAACAACTTGTTGAAGGAATTTTGTCAAAACATTGAAAGCAACGCAAAATTTATATCTTTTAACGAAAAATCATGACAATGATGGAAGTCTTCGCATTAAGAAAACTGTAATTAAAAAACGACTCGATTCTAACCAGGTCCCAGTATTGACGTTATTAAATAAATTTCATAAAAAAAATCATTTCAATTATTTTTGGGACATCGTTTCTGATGCCAAAAAAATACTTTCTTCTACGTTTTGACACAAATTGAGTCAAATTCATAGGTATAGGCAATTTTTAGGAAAATTCTTGATTTTTTTAAGCATTGAAAAAAATATAATTTAATTTGAAGATGTAAACTCAAATTTAACAATACGATATCGTGCAAAGTTGTTAAGTTATATTTAATCACCTCAAATTTTTTTTTGCTGATAACGAAACTGTTTTCGACCTGTTCAAATCATGCCCTAGCTAGACAATCTCTGAAAAATATATAAATAAAATAACACTGCTAAATGAATTTTGAACATCTTATGTCATAGCTCAAAAGACGATTTTTTTTGTTATTTTGAACATATCTAAATTGAAAATAAAAAAATGTCTAATTCATATTTTGCTGTAAAAAATAGTTGAGGTTCCTTGGCCATTTTGAGATATGATAAAAATATTTTCAGGCATAGGCATTTTGTTCTCGAGACCTCCAAAATCGCATTTTAATTTTCCATGAAACCTTTTCAAATGTAAGGCTAGATTTTTGAAAGTCCAAACTTTTTTTCAATAAAAGCCCAATCAATCATCTTTCATTTGCGTCCAAGAGAGTAAAAATCATGACACGGAGTTATGATTTTTTGAAAAATGTGATTTTTGCAAAAATCGACAAGAATAGACATTTTTCGGACCACCCTAACACGACGGAGGTTACCCTAAGGGCCAAGCAAGAAGAATACGGGTCAAATTATTTCAGTCAAGGAACCCCCAGAAAAATTCTGAACCCGATCGAAATTTTTTTTATCAAACCAAGCTGTTTTTATGGGAAATTGCTGTATGAAAGTGGCATTTTTCCATTAAGTTTCTTAGCAATATTTATGACTTTTGCCGAAGTCACCAAATCGACAAAAAAATCAGTTTTCTAGATACAGATTATTGAATATTTCATTAACCTTTTTGTTTGCGAGGTTGGCGAAATTCCATGGATACTTTGGTTATATAAAAAGAACACACAAAGTTTAATCCAAATAGAAAAATGCAAAAAATAATCTTTGTTCGAAGTCTCAACAAATTGCTTAATAACAGTAAAAAAATAGAAGTTTGTTGTCGTTTGTATGAGTCAACATACCAAAAACCCAATATTGTCACCATTTTCGAGAAGATTTCTAAAAATCCCGCAGTTTACGGACGACCCCCGAAATTCACGTCGATGTTGTTGCGCGTCGTCGCACGTCTTATCCTTGCTCGCGGGTTTGGCGGTCTTGAGTCGTAATTTGAGTCCACACAACAGCCCTCGCAGAAGAGGGGATCAGGACGAACCGGGCTCGGAAAATTCCAAAAATCGTGACACATCATTCTTCCACCCTCCTCTCCAAACCGTCCAGGTTCGCCGGGCAAGATACTGAAAGCAGGCCGTGTTTGCGATCGATGAGTATTTTAAATATTCCGCTTTTTTCCTTAGTTTGGACTGGGAGATCTCTCGGCAAGATGCACCGGCAAGTATGTGTATGTAGTAAAATCAGTTCAATTCGCGTATTGAACCGGGTTGAGAAGCTGCGAGTTGCGAGATGAAGGGAGGGAGTTGAAGATGCACGCTTCTCCAGCTGATGGCGGCAGCAGCAGGCATAGTAAGAAGTTCAAAAAGGGAGTTTGCCAAGAAGGACAAAGAGGAGAACTTTCTGTGTTGTGACTTCTTGTGCGAGATTTACCGATCGCATTGTTGGAGATAAACACGCATTTATGCTATTTATTGCAATTGATTCGGGCTTCGGGCGTTTGTCATTGTAGCCGGGAGACGCCGACAAGATGACGACTGCGACAAGGAGACGGTACAGTACTAACTTAGGGTAGTTTGAGAATTCATTACCAGTTGCTTGGTACGTTACCATCTTCCGTACAACATTCTGTGGACCAAAACCCATCTGTCTCTACACAAGTCATCTTATAACGTTCTTTTCCATTTTTGTTGCACGGAATTATCAACCCCCTTTGCTTAGCATATGGCCCTAATTAAAGCCTAGCTTAGTCAACAGACCTTTTGTGTTTTTAATCTACAACAACGATTTCACGCAGGCAAGCCAGCCCCCCGTCGACCCTAACAAATGACAATCGATCGAGCCAATGGTAATTAAAAATATTTATAAAAATTACACTGACAAATGAAGTTATCCATCGCGCCCGCGGTCAAAGAAAAAAACCCACCTTTTTTTGTTCATCCCTTTTCGATAATTATCCCACCGACCGAGCTCTCCAAATTGCGTTTCACGCCGCGTCGATGAAGTATGGCGATAAATTAGTTGACTTTTTCGCTTCCCTTGGAACCAACATTCCTTCGATTGGGTTCATTTCTTCAGCCCGGTCATATGAGCGATACTAATCGTCGTGGACAAAAGAATTCTCGCGAATGCGAACGAATAGAGCTTCGATGACCATGGGGTTTAATCCTCCAACCTTACACTGGATGCGTCGGCAGATGTCGCAGAAATAAAGTTATCAATGGTCAAGGGGCAAGTTATTGTCTTTATTTTCACTAATTGTCGGATTTCTTGCACTCGCAAGAAATCATCAGCAGCAGCAGCTGTTCCTATCAGCAGTAGAGTTTTACACCAAAGCATTCTGCTGTGATGCTTTGAACAAGTATTTTTACACAGTTGTCTGTCAGTATTTTGAATAAAAACACCTCAATCGTACATAAAAAGTGCAAAATTGCTATCACCTCTTTCTGATCAATGTCAAACTTGATAGGGTTGTTGATACCATCAAAACAAGCTAGAATCTCGATTTTTTATCCGGATCACACCCTCCAAGCGAATGTTAAACACCTCCATTTTCAAACGGGCAATTCTGCGCCAACTCACACAGTAGTTGCCCCGACCCCTCTTTGATTTGCTTTTTTTTCGGAATTCTGAGTACGCCATTAAATCGGGCGTCTAATTTTACATAAAAATCCCTTTGACACCAAATTTCTGTCTCATCACCGTTTCAGGCTGCAAATTAATGAAGAACACCTCTTTTTTCGCATGTTCAAAAATGGAAGGGGTCGTACTGCCCCTCCGTCACGAAATATCAAAAAATGAACCTTGGATTCGTGATCAGGGACAAAAGTTATGCAACGGGCTAATTACAAAAACGTTAAATTTCCAAAACATGTTTTGACCAAAAGATTTGATAATTAATATTTTTTTGAAGCACCGCTGAAATTATTCTTTTAATAATTGAGCAATTCCAGCTCAAATCAGGAATTTTTCTGATACTTTTGTACCCGACCCTCTCCGATTTCAATGAAACTTTGTAGACATGTTATCCTAGGCCTATATAAGCCATTTTTGTGTATATGGAGCAAATAGTACTCGAGAATAACATTTAAGAAGGGCGTAAGGTATTTAAATATTTTTGTATTCTGTAATTTAAAAATTACTGTATCTCGAAGCCGTTGCGTCGTATCAAAAAGTGGTCGAAGACAAACTTGTAGGAAATTGGACGGGCTTTCTGAAAAAAATACACGCCACATCTCTGAGATTTTTTTATTTTTAAGTCTAAAACTTAAATTTGAAGGTGATGTCACGATTTTTTTGTTCAAAATTTTTGAGGAAATAGCCTAAAATGTTACTAAAAGACTGACGAAAAATGCAGGATGGTATGTCTCTCCTAAAAAAATACAAAAATCATTCACTAAAACTGTTTTTTTTTTTGAAAAGTGCTCTAAACGTCAAAATTTTTAAAAACCGGTAGTGGAAATCAATTCTCCAGACAATTTTACATAAAAGTCTCCGTTTTTGACAATTTCTATATGACAGACTTGAACCACCAAAAATCCCGTTTTTCAACATTTTTATTTTTAAAACCGCTGTATCTTCCCAAGGATTGGACATAGGACAATGGTCAATATGGAGACTCTTATGTAAAATTATCTGGGGAATCGATTCCCACTACCGGTTTTTAAAAATTTTGACGCTTAGACCACTTTTCAAAAAAACAGTTTTAGTAAATGATTTTTGTATTTTTTTAGGGGAGACATACCATCCTGCCTTTTTCGTCAGTCTTTTGGTAACATCTTAGGGTATTTCCTCAAAAATGTTGAGCGAAAAAAAATCGTGACATCACCTTTAAATTTAACTTTTAAACATAAAAATTGAAAAATGACATAAAAGTGGCGTGTATTTTTGTTTCAGTGTATTTTTATCAGAAAGCCCGTCCAATTTACTACAAGTTTGTCTTTGACCACTTTTTGATACGATGCAACGGCTTCGAGATACAGTAATTTTTAAATTGCAAAATACAAAAATATTTAAATACCTTACGCCCTTCTCAAATGTTATTCTCGAGTACTATTGGCTCCATATACACAAAAATGACTTATATAGGCCTAGGATAACATGTCTACAAAGTTTCATTGAAATCGGAGAGGGTCGGGTACAAAAGTACCAGAACAAATTCTGATTTGAGCTGCATTGCTCAATTATTAAAAGAATAATTTCAGCGGTGCTTCAAAAAAATATTAATTATCAAATCTTTTGGTCAAAACATGTTTTGGAAATTTAACCCGCCCGTTGCATATTTTTTGATGTTTATGTCTCTCGACTCAGGTCAAGGTCGAGGAGAAAAAAAAACAATATAAAAAACAAGCTAAACCCGACAGGCTTTGTCTTGTCTTTTTTTCGTTTCTTGACGATTTTAGCTTGTTTGCTTATTCAGTCTCCTGTGATCAAAATTTGATTTGACTTTTCCCATACAATCAGCAGATTTTCCGGAATCGGTTACAGAGTGGCCAAAGTTGTCACTTTTTGGCGTAAGAAACTTCTTGGACTTATACGAACCCAATAGTTGTAATTATAAACCGTGATATCTACATATGAATGAAAAAAATGTTTAAAAATGCATTTTACACCTGCCTAGTTGTTTTATAACCGTTAGTTTTCAAAATATCTATGTATTGAAACAATAAAAAAATTAACTTTAACTTATTCATGTACACATTATTATGATATTATTTTTCAATGCGCTTGGAAAGAAAAAGACAAAAAACATTTAAACCAAAAATCAAATGCATAACCTGTTTTAAATTTAAAAAGAGTGACAAATGAATTCAATTGTTTTAAACTTATGATCTGATCAGAATCTTTATTTTAAATTTGATCAAATTTGGAGTTTACTTGAAGTGAATGTTTATTCCATAAATTCAATGTTTTAAATCATGGAAAAGGTTTGATTTTTTTGAACTTTAATTACCTTACTAGATAACTTATATTGAAGCCAAAAATTTGGCCCCAACTCAAATTAAGGTAATTGCTCAAATTCCCTCGTTTTTCTCAACTCCACAAAAACCTGGCCCGGACACGGTCCGTCGCAAATCTCAAATTAACATAAGAGAGCGAACAAACAAGCGTAATTAAAATAAAACTCCTTACGGGCCCGCTGCAGCAGGCGTTCCGTGCTTCCGTTTCTTCGTTCGGTGACTTGATGAAAGATTTTCAAGAGTCCTCTTTTCTTTCTTCGGTGGTGCACTTTCTTCAATCATCGTTTTTTTTTCGCCAACTTCCTTTGATATTCCCCGTCTTGTAACCCTTTCGTAAGGAGACGGTTTGTTCTCCGGTAACGTTGTCATCTCGGGGTGGTTCATGTTGAGCGTGAAATTTTGTCTCATCCTGCCTTAATCGTGCATCAGAGGCTGATAATTTTTCTTGAATTTTCTTTTCGATGCTGATTTTTCCTGGCAAGATTCTTTATCCATCTAAAGTACAAAGGATTTGAAAGTAGCCGTCTTGACCAAGGGGTTGATTATGGTGATGGGGACAAAATAGAAGAGACAAAAAAGGTTTAAAAATTTTCTTTATGAACCGTGGACTGAAGAGGACAGTTTCAAGGGGGAGTCGATTGTTTCCACATAGATAAGATTTGGCGGTGAACCCTTCATCCCACTGGTCATTATAATTAACCTGGAAAATAAGAGAAATTTCAATTCAATCATTCGCCCAACAACTTAGTCTTAGCGGTATCTACGATGTTTTATTCAATTTCATGGGGTGGGGAAAGTGGTTTATATCAGAGGAGAGAAAAGTTAAATGATAATCGTAGAAATAGCTAATGATTTTAACAATCTACTTCCATAACACGAAATAAATGAAGCGATATTATACAATGATGTGCTTCGAAAGATGGTATCCGTCCATCCCTCTAAGCCGGAAGTGGCAACGATGTCCATTCCTTCGCTCCGTCCATCGCTGGATGTGGCCATTACTACGTGCTACTGTACAACTGTCACGCTTCGTTTCATTTGATTTGGTTTTGAAACGGACCAACAATGAAAGCTCATCCTCTCCTACGAACCGTTGACTGCTTACTGTATCGTCTCCGTACAGCAAGCTTGGGTTATTCTCTTTGTTCCTCGTCAATTTCGTGATGAGTTTCTTGCCCAACCCTCACGCTGGCCACCCACTTCCGGTCTTCTTCTCAAACCCCCCTCAAACCCAACCCAGAGACCAGAGGATTGGGATTACATTGTCTATGGTCTTTGGTTTTCCCGCGCGCCATCATATTATTTGAGCATGATACAAATCTACACCAATCTAACTTTAATAACATCTGATTGACACCGTGTTATTAAACCAAACGTCGAAGTCATTTGTTTCATTTCGATTCCGTCGCCACCGGGGTAGAACCCGGAGGACAATCCGGCCCGAACGAGAGCACGGGACGGGATATGGCGTGACATGTGCCTCGTCCTGCCCCGTCAGAATCGCTCAGAATGTGCTCCAATTTTCCAATCCCCCCCGTCGAATCCACTTCCCACCACCACCTCCTTTTCGGGAAAAGCTCTATCTTGCCGGGAAGAAAGAGTGCTATCCAGTTTTCTAATTAAAATCGATCAATCTCATTCTCCATGTATATCTGTCTCGTTTTCCAGTCGTCGTCGTCGGCGTCCTCATCCCGTCCAACCCCTCGTTTCCACCTCCAAGGACCGCCACCTCTCTTACTTCGTCGCTTTTCCTGGGATTTTTCCAGACACTCGTATGCTGTCTATCACTCCGCTTCGACTGCTGAGCGCGATTCTCTGGGATTTTGCAGAAAACCTCATTTACCTTTAAGGAATTTCTAAATTATCCCCTGATTGCAATCGGTTCTAAAGACCCCATGGATTAGAGGACGTCGGCTTGACCTTACAAAGTTATAATTTGAAATTTCATGAAGTTTGATATGTCACATCACAGGATTCCGAGCATATCCCGAATATGTCCCCTCAATAACCATCGGTAACCGGTTCCGGACTGTCCGAGATGGGCCGCCTGAGGACGTTGTGATGACCTTAGATAGTTATTATTTTCTATTTAATAAAGTTTGTCGCATGTGATAGAGTTCTTTGCATATTCCGGAAGTGTCCCTAAGTGGCCATCTGTAACCGGTTCCAAGATTGGTCAAAGGATATTGGTCATAATTTTCAATATCACGAAGTTTGATATATCGCACGATCGGGGTCCTTGCATATTCTGAAAGTGTCCCCCAGTGGCCATCGGTTTCCGGTTTCAGGGTGACCAGGATGGGTCAGAGGTCGTCGATACTCGGTATAGTCTAATAATGTCATGACTGTCAAGTTCATGATATTTGACATGTCGCATGATATGCTTCCATGCATATTCCAAATATCTCCCCTCAAAGACCATCGGTAACTGATTCCGGATTCTGGAGTGGCCATGATGGGTAAGCAGATGCTGGTATGACCCTGGATAGTTAGAATTTTTTTATTTCTTGAAGTTTGATGTATCGCATGATAGAACTCTTTGCATAGCCCGTAAGTGTCTAAAAGTGTCCATCGGTAACCGGTTCCGGAGTTACCAAGATTTGTCAGTGGACATCGGCATGACCTCAAAGGGTCATAATTTGCAATACCATGAAGTTTGATATGTCGCATGATCGGGTTTCTCGCATATTCTGAAAGTGTCCCCCAGTGGCCATCGGTTTCCGGTTTCAGAGTGACCAGGATGGGTCAGAGGTCGTCGATACTCGGTATAGTCTAATAATGTCATGACTGTCAATTTCATGATATTTGACATGTCGCATGATATGCTTCCATGCATATTCCAAATATCTCCCCTCAAAGACCATCGGTAACTGATTCCGGATTCTGGAGTGGCCATGATGGGTAAGCAGATGCTGGCATGACCCTGGATAGTAAGAATTTTTTATTTCTTGAAGTATGTCGCATGATAGAATTCTTTGCATAGCCCGTAAGTGTCTAACAGTGGCCATCGGTAACCGGTTCCGGAGTTACCAAGATTGGTCAGTGGACATCGGCATGACCTCAAAGGGTCATAATTTGCAATACCATGAAGTTTGATATGTCGCATGATCGGGTTTCTCGCATATTCCAGAAGTGTCTCCTAGTGGTTACCGGTTTCTGGTTCCGGAATTAACCGGTTGGATCCGAGGATGCCTGCACGACCTTAGATAGTCATTTTTTATTCATTTTTATGAATTTTGATTTTTCGCTTGATAGGGTTTCTTGTATATTCCGATAGTGTCCCCCAGTGCCAGTGCGTGGCCGAATGGTTACGCTGTCCGCTTTGTAAGCGGATGATTCTGGGTTCGATTCCCATCTGCTGCAACCTTCCATCGGATGAGGAAGTAAAATGTCGGTCCCGGCCTTGGTTGTTAGGCCGTTAAGTCATTCCAGGTGTAAGAGTTGTCTCCATGCCATAAGTACAAACAACACACCAAACCAAACCTACTCCGGTAGAATCGCTGGCGGCGGTTGGACTCGCAATCCGAAGGTCGTCAGTTCAAACACTGGGGTGGAAGGTTCCTTGGAGTAGAAAGAGATTTGGGTGCTCTCCCCATTCAAGCCTTCGGACTCCTAGGTTCGAGCAGAAACTTGCAATAGAGACCACAAAAGACCCGGGGGTCGTTAATGTGGATGGTTTAATTTTTTTGTCCCCCAGTGCCTACCGGTAACCAGTTCCGGAGTGGCCAGGATGAGAAAAAAGAAGCCTTTATAATCTTAAATGGTCATAATTTGATATTCCATGAAGTTTGATACGTCGCATGGTAGGGTGCCTTGTATATTTCGAAAGTTTCCCCCAGTTGACACCGGTATCCGGTTCCGGAGTGGTAGACGGTATCATAAAAAAAATAGTGACAAAAGTGTCTTATAGAATATTTCTTAGCTTTCCGATGCTTCATAGAGCGAATTGTTTCATCGAAAAAATGTGAGAAATCTGTTTTTTTAAGTTATGTATTTTAAGATTCCTTCCTTATTGGAAACTTAATGTGTTTTTTGTGTCATTTACTTATCAAATTATGCAAAATAAGCTAAGCATGTTTATTTTTGCTGATTTTTTGAAAATTTGAGGTATATTTTGAAATGAAAATTATAAAACCATATAAAAACATAACTTTATCCAGAATAATTAAATTATTACATAATTTTTGTGTAAGAATATGACCTGATTTGCTCTGATTTGCTGACACAATCAAAATTTTTGTAGTTTTTGGATTATTAAGGGTTAAATTGGATTTGAATTTAAAAATATATTATTATATTCAAGCAAGAACTAATCAGGTGTATGGATACAAAACATGTTTTAAACTGGATTACAAATTACTGATGCAAGCTTTAAAAGTAAAAAAAAATACTGTTGAAAATGCAATTAAAATAAAACACTCTAATTTACAAAATAATTTACTACTAAAAAGGCATTTCAAACTAGCAATAAAATTCAATTTGTGGTTTGTAGTTGGGTAATTCTCTACCAACTCACACGAAATCCGGAAAAGTTGCCCCGACCCCTCTTCGATTTGCGTGAAACTTTGTCCAATGGGGTAACTTTTGTCCCTGATCACGAATCCCAGGTCCGTTTTTGATATCTCGTGACGGAGGGGCGGTACGACCCCTTCCATTTTTGAACATGTGAAAAAAGAGGTGTTTTTCAATAATTTGCAGCCTGAAACGGTGATGAGATAGAAATTTGGTGTCAAAGGGACTTTTATGTAAAATTAGACGCCCGATTTGATGGCGTACTCAGAATTCCGAAAAAACGTATTTTTCATCGAAAAAAAAAACACTAAAAAAGTTTTAAAAATTCTCCCATTTTCCGTTACTCGACTGTAAAAAATTTAGGAACATGTCATTTTAAGTGAAATTTAATGTACTTTTCGAATCTACATTGACCCAGAAGGGTCATTTTTTCATTTAGAACAAAAAATTTCACTATAAAATTTCGTGTTTTTTCTAACTTTGCATGGTTATTTTTTAGAGTGTAACAATGTTCTACAAAGTTGTAGACAATTACAAAAATTTTAATATGTAGACATAAGGGGTTTTCTTATAAACATCACGAGTTATTGCGATTTCACGAAAGCAAGTTTTTAAAAAGTTGGTCGTCATCGATCATGGCCGGTCATGGTCACCCGCGACAGACACGGACGACAAAACAAAGAGAAATGCAAAAAGTAACTTTTTCAAAACATTTTTCCGTAAAATGTTAAAAAATAGAAGGGGTCGTACCGCCCCTCCATCACGAGATATCAAAAAACGGACCTCGGATTCGTGATCAGGGACAAAAGTTACCCCTTAGGTCAAAGTTTCACGCAAATCGAAGAGGGGTCGGGGCAACTTTTCCGGATTTCGTGTGAGTTGGTAGAGAATTACCCAGTTCAATTTCGATTATAATACATGTTTTGTATCCATGCAACTGTTTATTGTGACATTTATTTATAACCCAATAATACCCCTAACAACCTTAAACTTGACAAAAAATTTCTATTGTATGAACTATATCAGAAGACACAATTTTATAATTTCATTTTTTGTTTAAGTTATGTTTTATACGGTATGATAATTAATAATTATATTTTTGAATGAATCTAACAAATTAAAAAATTCAATTCAAAACTGAATTTTCTGAACAACAATTTAAAAATTTGATTCAAATGTTTTTTTCAAAACAATGCCAAATGGCCGTTGTTGGTTTGTAAACAAAGTGTGTGTCCTGCTCACGCTAGAGGATGTTTACATTTGGCATGAAAGGGATACACTCTTTGTTTACAAACCCACAACGGCCCTTTGGCATTGTTTTGCTAGATTTGCTTTTTTACTTTGATGGCAGATAGGAATCTCAGCAATCGATGGTCGATACTCGACTGACATCTGGATAAACTTATTTTGGCAAATGTTTGCGTAATGGCCTATCTACAATCACTTAACTTAGAAAATTTCACTTAGCTTAGGAGTTTGAATCAATGGAAATGAATCTGATCTTCTACAATGAAAAGGAATAAAATTAGAAACTTGACGTATGGTTTGGAAAATTTCAAAATCTACGGTAAGTTGACGTTTCCATATCAAAGGTAAACAAACAACTGCATAGCAACGTATATCAGCCCAGCAAATTTTCTAAGTTGATTGTGGATGACGGCCGTAAGTTGTGTACATTTTCTAAGTTTTACTTTACTTAACTATTCTAAGCTAAGTGATTGTAGATAGGCCATAAGTATGATTGTAGTTAAGGCGTTAGTGTAAAAAATCGTTTGTTTTTCAAATGTTCCGTGTATCCGGAACTGGTTGCAACTTTGGACAAAATTCCGGTTTGGTATTTTCTACAACTTTTATTTATATTTCAATGACGATGCCAAAATGCTAGGAAAAAAGATTGGAACAAAAACCATTGGCTTATCCAAACAATTTTGAATCATTCATTTCTCCTGAGAAATTCGCTCGGCTGAGCTGCTCTGGCTGTCGGTATCGATAAACGTCTAACCGGAGAAGAGTGCACACACACGTACACACACCCACACACTCACGTTGATACTTTTCCAATGAGTTTGAGTTCTTTTCCGTCTCTCGTTCGCCTCGGTTTGCCCCACTTGCCCCTCTCCTCACTTACTCACCCCCTTTACTCCAAATAAGGGCACTAATGCTGAAGATGAGTGATCCTAGGATGACGGGTTTTAAGAGCACACACACATACTCACGTACCCACACAAATACAGTGTTGCATTAGTGTGTTGGTGGTGGGGAGTGGGGATAAAACGAGAAAGGGGTGCAATCTAATCTGTTCAATTGCAATTTTGCTATTCTTAGCCTGAAGTGACGTTTAACCTTGGTGCGGGGCTGTCACCAGGATTGAAGGAATGGCCACACTGGCACTGGCTGGCCGGAGGGCATAATGGAACGGTTCCGCTTCGGTGGGTCATTCCGGGGGAGTGATTCTGGACGGTTTGAGCACCGGCGATGGAAAGAAGAAGCTTTTTTAATGTTGTTAGAAATATCGATGGAATTTCTTTTGAGCTTATTTTTTTGTGTAACCTGAGTTTTTTTTAAATAATTTTATAAAATCGTTGCAAATTCTCTACAGCTAAATATTCTTTTGGAAATTTCTTTTGGTTTTATAAAATAGTGTTATGGGTGCCGGAAAATAATTATCAGCTAAATTTAAAAAAGTTGTTTTCCTAAAAAAAAACGTTACTTACTCCACCCTTAGGTGGTTGGCGCCTTCCTCACACCTCAGGGTGCTAATCAAAATGCAAAAAGTGCGTAGATAACACTTAAGTGATTATAACTTCTGATAGATTTGTCAGATCTTCAATGTCTCGAATGCGTTGGAAAGGTTTTAAAATACCTTTCTGAAAATGTATAGCATGACGGGTTTTTTTACAAAAACCACCCTTTTTACAATCTTCCGGACTTTTGCTAAAATCGTTTTTTTAGCATAACTTTTGAAGTACTTAACTAAACTGCATAATTTTTAAAAGCGACTTAAGGGACCTCAGGACGAATCGAATGACGCCAAAACGGACAAAATCGGTTCAGCCAATGTCGAGATAATCGAGTGACAATTTTTTGATCAACATCCCACCACACACACAGACATTTGCTCAGAATTTGATTCTGAGTCGATAGGTATACATGAAGGTGGGTCTAGGAGGTCTAATTCAGAAGTTCACTTTTCGAGTGATTTTATAGCCTTTCCTTAGTAACGTGAGGAAGGCAAAACGTTTAATTTGGATTTATTCTTTAAGTGGATTGTTTTCAGATATAATATTTATTTTTAATTCCAATAACCATTCGTTATGAGTTTTGAAAGGGCGTTTTGGAAAAATCCATGTCATATTTAAAAAGAAAAACAACTTATGGCCTATCTACAATCAAGTAGCTTAGAAAATTGCACTTAGCTGCGAAATTTTAATCAATGGAAATTAATCTGATCTTCTACAATGGATAAGTAATCAAATTAGAAATTTGACGTATGGCTTGCAAAATTTTAAACTAGTTCCTTAAAATGGTCAAATTTCGTACAATTTTATCATTTCTGACACCACACACACACAACATCACTTGCAGAAATCTGATTGGTACAAAGGACACATCCATTTACGACAACTCTATTACTCTCGCTAATTACACTTGGCATTGTGCAACTCTTCATCAGTGATGTTCCCGAAAACAATCCACGACTGGACTAGTCACTGCGCAACACCACTCGAGTTCTGCACCATCACCACGTTGTTGAGTGGCTTGCAAAGCAATCAGGGCCGTAGCCAGGATTTTTGTTCGGGGGGGGCTTGGGTGCAAAAATTCAAGGAGTATAAAAATCAGCAAATCATTTATACCATCACTTGGTTTGTGGTATAATTATTGAGATGAATTGTAAAATTTTAATGTAATGTATGCAAAAAAGTTTTCGAAAATTTTCATATTAAGTTATCAATGTATTTATTGAAGAAACTCGTTCGTCATTTTTTTTCTTTATTTTCACAGCTAGTTTGTATTAAAGGAGTAGAGACAGTGTTTTTTTAACATTTTCTTGAATTGTTTAATTGTAATCCAATTTCGTGATAAACGTCGCTAAATTTAAAATATACTTAACTTGAATCAAATTTTTGAAAGCATAAATTTTTTTTAAAAGAAATATCGATTTATCTAACCATAAGTATTATGTTTTCTGTATTTTATACTGAGAGAAATTTTAAACCGTCTGGATTTACATTTTCAGCTGTGTAATAATTGTGATGGTTTATCTAACATTTTTCATTTTTTCTAGCACAACATAAAACTCATAACTGGAATATTTGTTTTTCTTAAAATTTTATAAACAAACTTAAACAATGTTTTATTTTAATTGTTCTAAGCTATTGAAGCCATTGCATATTTTGCGAAGCTCCTGGTGCTCTCAAAAATAAATAATTTTAATGAAATACAAAAAAAATATAATCGTTGAAATTTCAGCTTCTGAAGTGTCTCCATGGCAACAAAAAAAATTACGTCGAATCTCAAGTTTACATCAACTGAGTTTACATGTGATTCATTTTTTCCGTGTCGAGTAAATTCACATTTTTTTCCGTGTAGGCCTATAATAAATATATATTTGAAGAAAAAAAATCAGTGCCTGTGTTTAATTTTAATGTGTTAAAAAATTTAGATAAAATGTATTAAATTAATATTCACTGGAAGAGTTGTTAATAATGCATATGTAACCATTTTTAAATGCATATGTAACCGTTAAAATTTTCCTCGATTGCATCAAACATTAAAACGAATCATGTTTAACTTTAATATTCCGACTAAACGCCATTTTCAAATTCATTACTCATTGTATTCTGAAAATTGGTCCAGAATTTGAGCAAAAATAAAATTTTAAAACATGACAAAAAATTTAATCAGATCTCAATTCTAAAGATAATTTTTTAATAAAATTTTAATCTATATACATGTTTAATAATTTAGGAATGTAACCATTTATTAAAATCGATGTTTGTTCAAGCAATATCTTGACTCTAGGAACAAAATCCTGCACATTTTATGGTTTAGAAATTTTATATTTACGAAACGTTGCTAAATTAAAAATAAAGAAAACTTTATGTAAGAATTCATAAATTGATTAGTTTTATCCTGTAAATCTAATCTTAGTCTGCACTTGAATTCAAACATACCAATATTCGAAGCATCAAAAAAATAAGATTATTAAAACATAATTTATTGAAATGATTGAAAATTAAGGTTTTTTTTAGTTGTAATTATTTTATATTTTTTTATGTATTTGATTTTTTTCATTTTTGGAATTTCTGATTTTTTTGAAATTATCATGTGTAATTATTATCCTAAATTTTTGTTTTAAAAGTAAAGAATACTTTATGTAAGAATTCTTAAATCAATTACATTTTTCCTGTAAATCAAATCTTAGTCTGAATTTTGCTACAAGAACTATATTTTACTTTCAAACGAAAATTTTAAAAAATGTCTTGTAGTACGGAGACTCTTAAAACTCCATACAAAAAAATCTCAAGGAACGGTCAAGAAAAGGTTTACGAAAAGACTTCTCTTAAGCGGTACGCAGCTGAAAAGGAACAGAAACAAAAAGCGTCGTTTGATATTTCTAAGTATCAATTATTTTATTAATATTTCAGTTTTAGATTTTTCAATTTTTGGAATTTCAGATTTTTTTATATTATTCTGTTGAATTGGTATCTTAAATTTTTTATGTTTTTTATTATTTTTATTTTTGATTTCTGGCATTTCTTTGTCTTATACCAAAAAAATTTAAATCAAAAATTATGAAAATTTAGAAATTTGAAAGTGTAAAATTTTTAAATCTTCAATTAGCCGTTGCGAATATTATTCTGAAGTTTATGTCACTAAACTCTGACCAAAGTTGAGAGGGTTACAAATCAAAACTACAAGCTATGGTTTTATTATTTTAAAAGTGTTCAAAACACACTTTAAATCAGTACAGTTGTTTTGCATCATTAGTTTTCAAAATATCTAGCTGATGGCGAAATCCTTTTTCGTGAGAAAAACTTTCCGGTTCCGCGACATGTTTCAAAAATTCTAAATATTTTTAAACGAGCCCAAACATGTCGTATATGATTATCAAAGCAGGAAAAACATTTCAAATTTGTTTTCCGGACCGACCTGGTCGCTGGTCCTAAAAAGACTTAATCTAAATAAGTTATTTCCATGAAAATTGTGAAGCTATTTTTTTTTAAATATTGTATTTGCTCTCTGTTTTTTGGTCCATTTTGAAAAGGTGGCAACATAAACTTTGGAAAATATTTACAATTGATATTCACAAATAAGAAATTATAAAAAAATAATAAAGAAATTTTAAAATTTTCAAAATGCAAATTCTAATCTGTAAAATCCAAAAAATAGAAATTAAATAGTTTAAAAATGAATTATTGATCAGAAATTATATAATTTGAAAGTGATGTTTAATTAATTTAATTTAAGAGTTTTTTAATCCAAGCTTAAATTTTTTTAACGTTTTGAATATTTTTATCATTTTATTTCTTCCTTTAAAAATCACAAGCTCATGCACAAAGTGAAAATTAGTTGATAATAAGTATTCACTTAGTTGATCTTCCGATTTTTGATATATTAAATAAAAATTGGAGATTGGCCACGGTGGAAACTAAAAAATGTGACCAAAAGAAAGCATTTTGGACGAGTGGTTTCGGAAAAAAGGTTTACGAAAAAGTAATAAAAAAATACACACAGATATTTCTCAAGCATTTTTCTCTAAGGTCTTAGATATGTAGCTAACCATATTCTTAAAACCAAAACAATAAAATTAGAATTGTATTTCTGATAATAGTCAAAATTCTCTCAAATGTTTTTCATGTTAAATGCTTTCGTTTTTGAAAACAAAATCTAAATATTTTTGAGAAATTATGATAAATTTTGAAAAATGTAGAGAAAAAACATGTATTAACAGTTTAAAGGTTTTCATGCAAATAAAGGAGGGCTATTAATTTTACAATCCAAATTCGACTAGCCGAAGCCTCGATTATCCAAAGTTTCGATTACCCGAAGTTCGAAGGACTTCGGATAATCGATTTTATTTGTTTGTTTTTAACATCAAATTCGGCATCTGTTTTTTTAATGGTCTAATACACCAAGTTTTTGCTTTTTGGGTGTTCTTTAATACCCCTGACGGTTTCAAAAGCACCCAAAAAGCAAAAACTGGAAATTTGGTTTATTAGACCTTTAAAAAAACACCAGAAATATTTCTTGACCTCCATTTTGACCGCCACATTGAATCCAAAAATTCTAAATTATTTTATGGTTCTTCAGGGGTCATACTTAAGTTCTACAATCAAAAATAAGACAACAAGATCTAAGGATTTTTGCTGTCCCTATTCAGACTGTAGTCCCGATTCGCCCCAGATGACGGTAATTATTTCTATGTAGCCCCTTAGAGCAGGTGTCTTCGGGAAAGTTTTTCCAAATTTAAAAAAGATATTAGTTCTGAAAATTGGTAAGAACTGGATAGTTATTGCGCCTTCCATTGGTCAAAAACTGAAACAGTTGCTTTTCTCCATACAATTTGACGATTTTGCCCAAACTTGGTGGTCAGTGGTCAGAAAAAGCTCAAATTTTGGAACTTAGGCTAGTGATGCGTAAATCTTTGATTTCAGGATAGCCCCAAGTAAGCCCAGATTTGGACCATCCTAACCAATGTAATGCTAAAACTACAAGATAAATGAGATGTTACTGAATGGAACAATGTTCAAATCTGCAGCTCAATTTTTAAATATCCAAATTTTGGATCCATAATCTACAAAAACTGAGCCCGGCAATGGACAGGCAAATTACTTAGTTTGATCAATCAATTATTGATTCTCTATCTTACAAATTATTTCTGGGAAGAGAACACACAATCATTGATTTAAGATTTTTTTAAGGTAGTTCAATTTTAAAAAAAATTGGAAAAAATTTCGGGGGGGGCTGCAGCCCGGAAGCCCCCCCCCTGGCTACGGGCCTGAAAGCAATTCTTTGTTTTCGACACGGTTATTGAAGTTCAGATACAAACACACACACCTAATCCTCTCAAAATCAGAAAACTTGTACAAAATGCTTGTAGCTCGCGCGGATTCGTAATGCACTTTGGCACACACTCACACAGAGACGCATCTATAGGGCAATTTTGTCGATCAAATTGTCAACTTGAAACAGGATGTGTGTATCTGTGTGTGTGCGTGTGTTGTTTACAGCGTAAAGAACAAAAGCACACTAAAAGTATGATTGTGTGTGTGTGCGCTGAAAAATCTGGTTCAAGGAAAAACTTGGCAGCGTGGAAGCTGGGGGGAACGCGAAAAACATTGCAATTAGTTGACTAATTAAAAAAAAAGATAAGCAGTATCGAGAAAAATGTCATCAGCAGTAGTCGATGATGAAAGCAATTTCTCATCTCGACGCGGAGAGTGGCGGACACAACAAGCTCAAACACGGAGAAGGACACCACTGGACGGAGCGTATCATTTCTGGGTGAGAGTTTGTGCAGCACTGTGGAAATGATTGAGATATCGAGGAAACACTTGGGAAACGCAAACAAATTTGAATTGAAAGTACAAAAATATAAAAATACAAAAGTACAACAATATAAAAATTCAGAAATTAAAAAATTCAAAAACAAGAAGAATACAAAAATACAAAATAACAAAAATACAAAAATACAAAAATACAAAAATACAAAAATACAAAATAACAAAAATACAAAAATACAAAAATACAAAAATACAAAAATACAAAAATACAAAAATACAAAAATACAAAAATACTAAAATACAAAAATACAAAAATACAAAAATACAAAAATACAAAAATACAAAAATACAAAAATACAAAAATACAAATATACAAAAAATACAAAAATACAAAAATACAAAAATACAAAAATACAAAAATACAAAAATACAAAATAACAAAAATACAAAAATACAAAAATACAAAAATACAAAAATACAAAAATACAAAAATACAAAAATACAAAAATACTAAAATACAAAAATACAAAAATACAAAAATACAAAAATACAAAAATACAAAAATACAAAAATACAAAAATACAAAAATACAAAAATACAAAATACAAAATACAAAAATACAAAAATACAAAAATACAAAATACAAAAATACAAAAACAAAAATACAAAAATACAAAATACAAAAATACAAAATACAAAAATACAAAATACAAAAATACAAAATACAAAAATACAAAAATACAAAATACAAAATACAAAAATACAAAAATACAAAAATACAAAAATACAAAAATACAAAATACAAAATACAAAATACAAAAACAAACAAAAATACAAAATACAAAAATACAAAATACAAAATACAAAAATACAAAAATACAAAACAAAATACAAAATACAAAATACAAAAATACAAAAATACAAAAATACAAAAATACAAAATACAAAAATACAAAATACAAAATACAAAAATACAAAAATACAAAATACAAAAATACAAAATACAAAATACAAAAATACAAAAATACAAAATACAAAAATACAAAAATACAAAAATACAAAAATACAAAATACAAAAATACAAAAATACAAAAATACAAAATACAAAAATACAAAAATACAAAAATACAAAAATACAAAAATACAAAAATACAAAAATACAAAAATACAAAAATACAAAAATACAAAAATACAAAAATACAAAAATACAAAAATACAAAAATACAAAAATACAAAAATACAAAAATACAAAAATACAAAAATACAAAAATTTAAACTTCTTTCAGTGCACCAGAAACCCGACTGAGTGGCAATCATCTTTCGGAGTGGCTTCCCAGAAGATTGAAAGAGAGAAGAAGCTGTATTATCTTCGCGTGGTGTGTAGACGGAGACCGGACGACCCATAACAAGGCAATGTTGCCTGATGCTGCTGGCTGCACTGTCACTGTCGATCCCCGATGATGTCCCCGCAGGGTGGACACTCTCCTTCGTCTCCCGGGGGGGATTATCTGCATCTTGGGTGAGATCTTCGAGCTAACCCCTTTTGCTTTGGCACTGTGTTTTCTCTCGGAAAAGGTGACAACAAACTGGGGGGGTCAGGGCTGAAGTCTTCCTCCTTAAGGGATGTGGGTGGTCAGAGAGGGGATGCTGAAGATGTCACCAATCATAAGACGGGGTCTCTCTTGGAAGCATCATGGGGGGGGGGGGAGGGGAGGGGGCAGAATGCAGATATTGATTGGATGTCAGAGACGATGAACGACGCCGACGTCCGAGGTGAAAGGCAAGAAAAAAGAAAGAAAAAATGACGACGCCAACTGGGAAAACATAAAGTGATTGATGTGACAGCAGCTGCTTTGACTGAGCGCCGCAGTAAAAGTTGCATAACAGCCAGCAGCAGCAGCATCAGCAGCAATTGACAGTGTTGGGGATTGTGAAAGGGGGAAAGTAGTGGGTACTTTGGGGAAAAAAGCTTTCAAGAAGCTTGCAGTAAAAAAATTGATGGTTAACAAAGAGGTCGCTAAACATTAGTTGTAATCACTATCTACCTCCTGGAATCAAAGATTAGCCCATCGCTAAGCTAAATTCCTAATTTGAGCTCATTCTGACCACGAGAACCCTCTAATCACAAAATCCAAATTAGTTTTGAAAATGTCTCGCCTCTTTCTGCATCCACTCGATTCGGCAGTACTCCCAAACGCAGCTTCCGGGAACAAGATAATGCGCGCTCGGCTGACCGTCTGGGGGAAGTGTCAGAAGAGGAGGAACTCTTGGTCGTGTTTAGCGGCAGTCCACATACGGTGCGAAGATTTCCGGTCGGGGACTAGACCGTCCCGATCGTCTTTAAGAAAGAGCTGGAAAGGGAGGAACTATCCGTCGTGATTCCCGGCAATCCAGGAAAAAATCTGTTAACAAAATCTTTTTTTTGTAATTTCTCACCTTTTTTTCTAGTTTAACTCGCTGGGGTTTTTTAACTACTTCTAGATTCTCGACAGTGGTGATTTGCATCCACGTTGCTCAAACAAAGTAAACAAATGAAAATCAAGATGGCGACGGTTTGACAGCTCGAAAATAACGTAACACTCTGAGAGAATGTTTCGAACGGGGTCATCGGAAATGTTTACGAATGTTGTCGATTCTGACGATGTTGTGACCGAATGTATTTAAAGAAAATATTTCTAAATTCGCTAACAAGTAGACACTTTTTCGAAATGGATGAATATTAAGATTCTAGCTTGATTTGATGGTACCAACAGAAACGTTTGAGGTGCAATGTCCCACATACAATTTTCGTGCCAATTTGCACCAATCAAGATTCAATCAACCAACCAACAGGAGTAAAAGAACAACTACCGAGTTGCGTGCAAGCAGGAACATGTTCTCGTACGCGGAACGCATGCAACAGTGGTCTGCCATGCTACGATCGTGGGTGAGTCTGAGTGAGAGAAGATAGATTGTTGATGGCGCACGCGGACCGACACAACCCCGACGCTTCAGGAAGCAATGCAAAACAACAAAATCAGAACGAAAAAAAAAGAGCAAGAACAACAGCAAGAGAACAAGAGAGAGCGAGACCGAGCGAACGTGCATGCCAAGTTGCAGTGCAGCACGGTGCAAAGTGCATATATCAGGGGCTCTGCATCCCGAAAAAAGAAACTAATTACACTGATTTATGTTGCTATTGTTCATTGTTTCATAGCCCTCTCCTGCACGTCGCAGCGTCTTTTCCGTGAGGTTCCCCACTGATTCTCTTTCTCTTTCTTGCGCTTTCGCGTGTGTGTTTGTGTGTCCATCCCCCAATGTTTACGTACGATTTTTTTTGTGTTATTTTCTCTTCCATGTAACCAGGGTCACCCAGTGCAATTGCTTCTGCTGCAGCATTCCGCTGGTCAGTATTGGCACCTGGTGACGACCAGTGATTTTTTTTCTGGAAATCAATTGCCAAAAAGTTTCTTGTTTCTTGTTTCTTGTTTCTTGTTTCTTGTTTCTTGTTTCTTGTTTCTTGTTTCTTGTTTCTTGTTTCTTGTTTCTTGTTTCTTGTTTCTTGTTTCTTGTTTCTTGTTTCTTGTTTCTTGTTTCTTGTTTCTTGTTTCTTGTTTCTTGTTTCTTGTTTCTTGTTTCTTGTTTCTTGTTTCTTGTTTCTTGTTTCTTGTTTCTTGTTTCTTGTTTCTTGTTTCTTGTTTCTTGTTTCTTGTTTCTTGTTTCTTGTTTCTTGTTTCTTGTTTCTTGTTTCTTGTTTCTTGTTTCTTGTTTCTTGTTTCTTGTTTCTTGTTTCTTGTTTCTTGTTTCTTGTTTCTTGTTTCTTGTTTCTTGTTTCTTGTTTCTTGTTTCTTGTTTCTTGTTTCTTGTTTCTTGTTTCTTGTTTCTTGTTTCTTGTTTCTTGTTTCTTGTTTCTTGTTTCTTGTTTCTTGTTTCTTGTTTCTTGTTTCTTGTTTCTTGTTTCTTGTTTCTTGTTTCTTGTTTCTTGTTTCTTGTTTCTTGTTTCTTGTTTCTTGTTTCTTGTTTCTTGTTTCTTGTTTCTTGTTTCTTGTTTCTTGTTTCTTGTTTCTTGTTTCTTGTTTCTTGTTTCTTGTTTCTTGTTTCTTGTTTCTTGTTTCTTGTTTCTTGTTTCTTGTTTCTTGTTTCTTGTTTCTTGTTTCTTGTTTCTTGTTTCTTGTTTCTTGTTTCTTGTTTCTTGTTTCTTGTTTCTTGTTTCTTGTTTCTTGTTTCTTGTTTCTTGTTTCTTGTTTCTTGTTTCTTGTTTCTTGTTTCTTGTTTCTTGTTTCTTGTTTCTTGTTTCTTGTTTCTTGTTTCTTGTTTCTTGTTTCTTGTTTCTTGTTTCTTGTTTCTTGTTTCTTGTTTCTTGTTTCTTGTTTCTTGTTTCTTGTTTTTGTTTTTAGTTTTAGTTTTTAGTTTTTAGTTTTTGTTTTTAGTTTTAGTTTTTAGTTTTTAGTTTTTAGTTTTTAGTTTTTAGTTTTAGTTTTTAGTTTTTAGTTTTTAGTTTTAGTTTTTAGTTTTTAGTTTTAGTTTTTAGTTTTTAGTTTTTAGTTTTTAGTTTTTAGTTTTTAGTTTTTAGTTTTAGTTTTTAGTTTTTAGTTTTTAGTTTTTAGTTTTTAGTTTTTAGTTTTTAGTTTTAGTTTTTAGTTTTTAGTTTTAGTTTTTAGTTTTTAGTTTTTAGTTTTTAGTTTTTAGTTTTTAGTTTTTAGTTTTTAGTTTTTAGTTTTTAGTTTTTAGTTTTTAGTTTTTAGTTTTTAGTTTTTAGTTTTTAGTTTTTAGTTTTTAGTTTTTAGTTTTTAGTTTTTAGTTTTTAGTTTTTAGTTTTAGTTTTTAGTTTTTAGTTTTTAGTTTTTAGTTTTTAGTTTTTAGTTTTTAGTTTTTAGTTTTTAGTTTTTAGTTTTTAGTTTTTAGTTTTTAGTTTTTAGTTTTTAGTTTTTAGTTTTTAGTTTTTAGTTTTTAGTTTTTAGTTTTTAGTTTTTAGTTTTTAGTTTTTAGTTTTTAGTTTTTAGTTTTTAGTTTTTAGTTTTTAGTTTTAGTTTTTAGTTTTTAGTTTTTAGTTTTTAGTTTTAGTTTTTAGTTTTTAGTTTTTAGTTTTTAGTTTTAGTTTTAGTTTTTAGTTTTTAGTTTTTAGTTTTTAGTTTTTAGTTTTTAGTTTTTAGTTTTTAGTTTTTAGTTTTTAGTTTTTAGTTTTTAGTTTTTAGTTTTTAGTTTTTAGTTTTTAGTTTTTAGTTTTTAGTTTTTAGTTTTTAGTTTTTAGTTTTTAGTTTTTAGTTTTTAGTTTTTAGTTTTTACTTTTTAGTTTTTAGTTTTAAGTCGAATATTAAAAATAAACAGTAAGTCGCCACCTGGCCCCAGCTAGTATCGCTCAAAGCTCGCAACGATGATGGGTTGTGAGGGTAACGTAGGGTGGGTTACATCACTAGCTGGACTTACATGACGAAATCGGGTGCAAGAATGGAAACCCCCTTTCCCCAGCTTCTTCAAGGGACGGGACTGCGGGGCGCTTTTTTTTCGCTACAATTTCACCTTTTCTCGCTTGATTTTTTTATTCCTCCGCGAGCTAATATATTCTGTTATGCTGTTTTGATGCCTTGAACACACAAACAAACACAAACACATGCATTGCGAGGCCCATCACATGCACAGCACAGAATGATGCAGAAAAGCTGGCAAAAACAAAATTAATTCACGTCCACCCAACCAGAGGGATGAAAGATGCAACTGTTGCGTTCTCTGTCACGTCCAGAGGTGGGGCGAGAGTTCCAGCTCTGGATACAGCAGGGACTTTAGAAATGGTCCATGGGTCGTCGTAAAAAAATATATATGCGCGCAGAGAAACTACTGGCCCAGAACAATAATGACGTGGTGGTGACGATGCAGCTTGCACTGCTACCACCACCACCATCAGTATCATCAGAATTGGCTTCCAACGACAACGCGATGCGAGCGATTGTAAGTGATTACCTTCAGCGGGGCTTAGAGCGACGCCGACGACGAGTTTAAGTTACGCCCTCTACCCCATATGTGATCGGCCAGCCGGGAGTGATCTGATATACTTCATTTTGATTTTTTTTTATTCGCGTTTGATGTTTGTGTTGCAAGGAAGACGAGTATTGGAAACATTTTATTTCCACGGTGTTCGTTCTTCACTTAATACAATTTAATCAACTTATTCAGTAATTTATTGATGTAAAAACAAAAACAAAATAAAAAAAAAAACACGATATTTTACATTTCAAGCAAAAGTTATACCGTAAACTGGGGTGACTTTGATAGCCCGGGTGACATTGATAAAAATTTGATTTGGCCACTAATTTTGATACATCCAATGTAACAGTCATATTTTTGCATAAATGTTCGATAATAAGCTATCCCTTAATGTTCACATACTCAAAATTCTCAAAAATGTTTAGATATTAATTTGACGGGCATTTGAAAAACCTATCAAAGTCACCCCGGGCTATCAATGTCACCCCAGTTTACGGTACCAAAGAAAATGTCTCGTAAAAACTTAATTTTTTTTTTTGAAATGAAAAATTTAAATAAAATAGACAATATTTTAAGCTAGATTTTTTAACAAAGTAAAAATTGTTTTTAAATAATCGTCGTTTAGTTAATAAAAAAAATATTTGTAGAGTTTGTTAACCCCTCAAAAATCGAGGAGCAAAAAAGTTTGGCTCAAAATTTAAATTTTTAGTGAAAAAACTTGCAAAATTAATTCTAAATATTCAGAACACCATACCATACCAAATACCAATGTAGGAAAATCAGCAAATTTTTTCATGTTTTTCGCCAATAAAGTTCTCTGCGAAATCGGCAGATTTCGACCATTTATAATTTTTGTATCTTTTGATTTGGCTCAAACTTTGTGGGGGCCTTCCTTATGACCAGAGTAGCTATTTTGTGTCATTGGTTCACCCATACAAATCTCCAAACAATGTTGACAGCTGTCCATACAAAACTGGTACGTAAATATTCAAAAATCTGAAAAAAATGCGATTTTTTAAATAAACATTTTTTCACAAAAACTTAATTTCCCAGAATTTTTTATATGTTTAAGGGGATAAAACCCCGCAGCTTTAAAGTCATAGAGGAGTATTCTGCCGCCAAGTTATAATGGTTTGAAAAAATATTGATTTTTGGAAAAATCGGAATTTCATTGAAAAGTACTCAGCAGATTTTTGATAAAGGGCTCCGTTTTCAAGATATAGCCAACGAAAGTTTGATTTTAGCGAAATATTTGCAGTTTTAAGTTTTTTTTAAATAGTGACCATGAGTGACCAATTCTGAAAATATATTTTTTAAGTTCTGAAATTTTGCTACAAAATTGTGTTCGAGACATTGAAGATTGGACCTCTGGTTGCTGAGATATAGCGGCTTAAACCAAAAGAAACTGAAAAATTGAAGTTTTCTGAGTCTCACCCAAACTACCCTCCATTTTCTAATGTAGATATCTCAGCAACTAATGGTCCGATTTTCAATGTTAAAACATGAAACATTCGTGAAATTTTTCGATCTTTTCCAAAAAAATATTTACAGTTTTTTTTTAACAAGACTGATAATTCAAAAGGACGTATATTGAATGTTTGGCCATTTGAAATGTTATTGTTTTTTTATGAAATTTGAAAGACGCAACTTTTGGAACCCAAAGATGTTTAGGTCATCGCTTGAATTTTAATGTTGTCGCAATTTTTCTTTAATAAGTTGATTTTTTCCAATTCACGTATTTTTTTTTTTAGTTTTTGAGGGCGCGTCCAAAAACATTGTTTTTATTTTCAAAAAAATCGTAACTCGAACTATTAAAAACATAATTTTATCATTTTTTAAAACATTTTAAATTGTTCCGAGGAATCCGATAAAAATATTTTCGAGCTCAGGCTCTTTGATCCCGAGACCTTTAGAACAGCATTTTATGTTTTCATTTGATCTTTTCAAACGAGTGACTAGATATTTGAAACATTTAACAAATTTTCATTAAAAGCTTATCTTATATACTTTTGTTTGGGTCCAAGACAGCAAGAATCGGTTGAAATGGTGCAAAGTTATGATTTAATGAAAAATGTGATTTTGCGAAAATTGACGTAAATTTCCATTTTGGGACCACCCTATCACGGTGTATGTCACCTAAATGACCAATAAAAATATGGATCTTATCATTTCGGCCAGGGAACTCGCAGAAAAATTTTTAGCCCGATCGGACAACTTTTTTTCAAATAATGCTGTTTTCGTGGGGAATTGCTGTATGAAAACAAAATAAAATTGCAATTCTCTACCAACTCACATGAAATCTGGAAAAGTTACTCCGACCCCTCTTCGATTTTATCACGAATCCGAGGTCCATTTTTTGATATCTCGTGACGGAGGGGTGGTACGACCACTTTAATTTTTAAACATGCGAAAAAATAGGTGTTTTTCAATAATTTGCAGACTGAAAAGTCGATGAGATAGAAATTTGGCGTCAAAGGGACTTTTATGTAAAATTTCATCGAAAAAAACACTAAAAAACTTTTGAAAACTCTGCCATTATGTTCCGTTACTCCACTGTAAAATGTTCTGGAACATGTCATTTTTAGGGAAATTTTTTATTTAGAACGAAAATTTTCATTATTTAATTTCGTGTTTTTACTAACTTTTTTTAGAGTGTAAAAATGTTCTACAAAGTTGTAAAGAAACAAATAGAAACACCAAAAGTAATTTTTGTTTTTTCTTAAAATCGCGATAAATCGTGATGATTACATTTTTTTGTAATTGTCTGTTCCACAACTTTGTGCCACAATATTACACTTTAAAAATAACCTTGCAAAGTTTGAAAAAATACGAAATTTTAAAATGAAAAATGTTGTTCTAAATGGCAAAATTAAAAATGGATTCGAAAAGTACATTAAATTTTCCACAAAATGACTTGTTCCAACTTTTTTTACAGTTGAGTAACGGAAAATGCAGAGTGCGTAGTGAACAAAAAAAACTTTGGAGATTCCTAATCTTCCTTCAGCACTTATGACGCCGATAAAATTCCCAAACCCTTACTAATTAATTGAATCCAATTTTTACTTTATACATCGTCAAGTCGAACCCTTCAAGGGATTGTTTTAATTTGTCGCAAGCATAATTAGTTGATTTTTTTCCAACTGCCCGTTTCTGTTTGCATTAGGTCCTGTCGTGAAAAGAAGGGTAAGCTGAACCCATAATGACAAAGTAGAAGCCGTCCCGTCATCTCGTCAATGTCAATCATTTAATTCTGGTTTAATGAATCAGTTTGAATATTTTAGGTTCGCTGATGGCTTGACTTTTGTGACAGAATTGCTTTGGAAAAGAGATTAAAATATTTGGGAAATTGTGTAGGAAAAAAGTGCTGACAAATTTTTACAACTTAAGAATGGGTCGAGAGCAAAAATCTCACAATTACTGACTGAAATTCTGGTGCTGCTGCTGCTGGGATGGTAATTTCCTCGGGGTTTCATTCGCGGGAGTTCTCGCCTATATCTGGCGTGGAACATCTTCATCTGCCAGTGACATACTCTTTTTGCTCACGCCACACCACAGTTCGTGTGAGGCTGCCGCTGCTGTTGGAATTCTTCTGGTAATTTTTGGCGCACGAAACGTTCTGGTCGGGGGTGGAACTTGGGTTGCTCATTTGGAGAATCGGATTTTTTTTTCCGAGGGCCACGCGCGGCTGTTGTCGTCAAATCAGCAAAACTTGACTCGAAAGAAAATGTGGGAAATTCTTTCCCGTTACGACAGTTGTGTAAAGTGCGACTTCATTGAAAGAACATCGGCCGGGAACGCTGAACCCATCGGGAACGAAATCACGTCTGAGAGCTTGGGAGTGTGCAAAAACTTGACTGGTTGGCCGGGGAAACACAAAGGCATCTAATTAAAATTTTACCCTCGGGCTAATTATTGCAAAGTTTAAATAATTTTCTTGTGTTCTTTTCGACGGTTTTTTTGGAGTCGAAGAACAAGGAGGAAGGGTTGGCATGGAATGTGTGTAGTTTTGCCCTGTATTTTTCGGGAGAATTTGATTTGCTTTGAAATTTCGCTGACGAAAGTGCCGTTTGATCTTTCGAGAATTAATTAAACTTGCTGGAAAACAAATCGAGTACAAAATGGGTTCTAGGAAATCGAAAACAATTTCCTCTTATCATGACAGAACAATTTTCTTCAATGCATCGAATCGTTTCCATCAAGACTGCACCCGAAGTAGAAATTCAATCGAAAAATGCAAACTAAACCATATAAATCACCAACTAACCTTAAAAAGCACGAACACTGCACCAACTCCCGAATACATATTCATGCAGTGCCACACGGATAAATTCCTCAGCCCCCCCTCCCTCTAATGACAGGTTAACAAATCTCACAAAACGAAACTAGTAATTATACGGTTGTTCTGGACGAGCCCCAACCCCCCTTCCACAAAATGGTAGACAATAGATTATACGAGTCCGATTCCGCGATGGTGGTGGCATTCCAGCGGCCGTTTCTTCCCCCCGAGGGACTCCGAGGATGGCAAGGGCACTTTTTTTCCTGTCCTGCGAATGGTTTGTGGCTGGACAGTTGGACAGTATAGGTCCCAACCTACCGCACACCGCGAGTAGTCAGCCACCTGAGGCATTACAATCCAGTACCTAAGCGTGGAAAGAAGTCGTTTGATTTGCGTTTGCGATTCATCGGGAAAAATGGACACTGCTGCTGGGTGTTGGTGATGTTTGTTAAGGTGAAATTATCTTAAAGGCAGAAAATATACTATTTATATTCGATCGATTTTTTTTCCCTTGTTGTTAAGTATCCACATGGTTTATGGATGGCCCCTGACGTGATCGCAGCACCTAAGAGGTCCTAAAAAATAAAACGTTATGAAGAAAAAACTCTAAATACTTACAAACTGTTTGTCAATCACATACAGACACCACCAATGAAGAAAATGGATACCCTCAACGCGGCTTTTTCGTGGTGATCAGACCCGGCCATTTGAGGTTATGTTTACATTTTATTTTATTTTTTTTTTTTTGTAGTCGTCTTAATTGTTTTTGCCTTCCTCACCTCAATGAGGGAAGGCTATAACATCACTCGAAAAATGAACTTCTTTGTTCGATTTCGTAGACCCACCTTCACGTATACATATCGACTCAAAATCAAATTCTGAACAAATGTCTGTGCGTGTTCCTGGATATGAGTCCGTGCACCGAAAAATATGCACACGATGATCTCCGCACTGGCTGAACTGATTTAGACCGTTTTGGTCTCATTCGATCCGTCTTGAGGTCCCATAAGACCCTAGTTAATATTATGATGTTTAGAAAAGTACTTCAAAAGTTATGCCAAAAAACGGTTTTAGCTTAACTTCGAAAGATTGTAAAAAGGGTGGTTTTCGTAAGAAACCCCGTCATGCGATATATTGTTAGAAAGGTATTTGAAAGACCTTTCCGGATCTCAAATATTTTGATGAAAAAGTTGTTGGATAGGTAATCAAAAGACCTTTCCAACGAGCCCAAAAGATTAACGATCTGACAACCCTATCAAAAGTTATAAGTACTTTAATGTTTTCTTTACACTTTTTTTGAGGCCTGATCTCAGATATTTTGATAAAAATAAGTTTATACGCTGTGTAGTGTATTCACTTTATGAATGAGAGGAAGGCACCAACCACCTAAAGGTGGATTAAGTATGGTTTTTTTACTAAAAAAACAGATTGTTGTTATTGTTTTTTTTAGCCGGGTCCGGTGGTTTAGTGGTTAGCGTGGTAGCCTCAGACATGGGTTCAATCCCAGATGGACCCGCTGGCATTTTTCCAGATGAGATTTGCCTGATCACGCCTTCTATTGGATGGGGAAGTAAAACGTCGGTCCATTTGCGTAAAAGAGGTTTTGGGTGACTCACCACACAGAACCTTCGGACGCCTAAAACTTGCAACAAAGACCACAATAGACTCGGGGGTCGTTAAAGTGGATTGCTTTGCCTATTTTTTTCGTTATTTTTTGCAAGTTTTTCAATAGAAAGCAGTGCTTTTGAAATAATTTGTAAAAAAAACTGTTTGATTTGTGAGTTTTTACATTTTTCGAAAATAAACTGTTATTGGTGGTAAGGATGCTCCAACTTCTTCAACTATATTCAAATTATATAAATTCGGTTATTGTTTCCGATATATGATTTTTTTTTTGTAAATAGTTTGAAAAATATTAATCAAGGAAAAACACCCTTGTAATTTTGTTTGATTGTAGTCGGACTTCAGGTTGCTGAGATACAGCCTTTTAAATTTTAAATTTAGTGAAATAGTAGTTTATGCAACAAGTTGCAAAAAGGGGATTTTTTCAGCACGAGTCGTACATTTATCCAACGAGGTTCACCGAGTTGGATAAATACGAAGAGTGCTGAAAAATCAAGTTTTGCAACGAGTTCCATTGAACATTTTTTGCAATTCCGAAAAACACCCATTGAGTGAAATTTTAAGTAAAATTTTCATGTATTTTGTTAATAAATCGTTTAAATAAAAAAAATTTGAAAAGTGTTACTTTTCGAAACAAGTGCTGAAAAGTTCAGCATTTATTTTGAAAAGTGTTGCTATTTGATTCTGTTATTTTTGGTACGCCGGCAACCGTGGTGTAGGGGTAAGCGTGATTGCCTCTCACCCAGTCGGCCTGGGTTCGATCCCAGACGGTCCCGGTGGCATTTTTCGAGACGAGATTTGTCTGATCACGCCTTCCGTCGGACGAGAAGTAAATGTTGGCCCGGACTAACCAAAAGGTTAGGTCGTTAGCTCAGTCCAGGTGTAGGAGTCGTCTCCCTGGGTCCTGCCTCGGTGGAGTCACTGGTAGGCAGTTGGACTAACAATCCAAAGGTCGTCAGTTCGAATCCCGGGGTGGATGGAAGCTAAGGTGTAAAAAGAGGTTTGCAATTGCCTCAACAATCAAGCCTTCGGACACTTAGTTTCGAGTAGGAATCTCGCAATCGAGAACGCCAAGGCAATGCTGTAGAGCGAATAATTTGATTTTTTGATTTTTGATTTTTGGTACAGAAAAGTAGGCTATTTCGTCGTTCAATTATGACAGAAAAAGTAAGTAGTTTCACGACGGAATTGCAAAAAATTAGTTTTTTATCAGTAGAATCTAATTAAGCCATTTTTTATCAATTCACGATCTCTTGAATACTATTGTTAAATGAATCGAATGTTCTCTACCAACTCACACGAAATCGGGAAAAGTTGCGACGACCCCTCTTCGATTTGCGTGAAACTTTGTCCTAAGGGGTAACTTTTGTCCCTGATCACGAATCCGAGATCCGTTTTTTGATATTTCGTGACGGAGGGGTGGTACGACCCCTTTAATTTTTGAACATACGATAAAAGAGGTGTTTTTCAATAATTTGCAGCCTGAAACGGTGATGAGATAAAAATTTGGTGTCAAAGGGACTTTTTTGTATAGTTAGACGTCGATTTAATAACATACTCAGAATTTATAAAAAATGTATTTTTCATCGAAAAAAACACTAAAAAAGTTTTACAAATTCTCCCATTTTCCGTTACTCGACTGAAAATTTTTATGGAACATGTCATTTTATGGGAAATTTAATGTACTTTTCGAATCTACATTGACCCAGAAGAATCATTTTTTCGTTTAGAACAAAATTATTCATTTTATAATTTCGTGTTTTTTTCTAACATTGCTGGGATATGTTTTAGAGTAAAACAATGTTCTACAAAGTTTTAGAGCCGAAAATTACAAAAAATTTGAAATATAAAAATAAGGGGCTTACTTAGAAACATCACGAGTTATCGCGATTTCACGAAAAAAAGTTTTGAAAAAGTTGATCGTGGTCGATCATGGCCGTTCATCGTCGCCCGCGACAGACACCGACGACGAAACAAAGAGAAAAGCAAAATGCTCCTTTTTCAAACCTTTTTTTTCGTAAAATCGCGATAACTCGTGATGTTTACAAGCAAACCCCTTATGTTTATATATCTTTTTTTTTTGTAAATGTCTGCTCTACAACTTTGTGGATTATTATTATACTCTAAAAAATAACCCTGCAAAGTTAGAAAAAAACACGAAATTTTAAAATGGAAAATTTTGTTCTATAGTATGGTCCATAAAAAAATGCGACATTGTTAATAGGTGTAAATCGGGACTATTTTTACTATTTATGATGTATGTAGCATGTGTACATGTTAAATAGGTTCAAAACAAACAATCAATGCCTTTAAAACCATTCTCTTAGCATAAAATAAGTTACAGCTCATTGAAATTTATAATTTTCCTATTTCCGCCCAGGCCATATAAACAAAAACATACTTTTTTCATGTTGGTCGATCTGGATAGCCTATTATGGTATTTTTATGGACTAAAAAGTAAACAACCTTCAAGGTTACTGTTTTTGAGAGTTGTAAGAGTTAGTTCCTCCGAATTTTAGGCATTCTATTTACCAGTTATAGTAAAATAGTGAACTTTTCAAAAATATCCCGATTCTGAAAATGCATCAATTTTCGGTATTTTTTGGAGCCTGCAATGTTTCAACGGAAAAACAAATGCTACTAATGATGGTAATTGATACTAACAGATGCTCTGATGTGAATTTTAACAATATAGAGCCGCTGGGCACGCTTTTAAGCCATCGACAACGGTTTTAAGTTATTGATTTATTTTGACAGAATCACACAAAGTAATAACCAAAATGGCATTTTTCACACAAATAACCAATTTTAACAAAATTAAAAAACTTTCTTGATTGGGCGTATTTAAGAAGGAATTCTAATGATGCTTTCGGTACATTGTTGAATATTTTAAACTGTTTCGTTTTTGGAATATAAATTATTTAATTAGGGTAAATATTGTTCCAAAAACACATTCATAATTGTAGACCGCCTGTACACAGTTTTGGTGAACTGCAAAAAATATCATGACGATATCTTCAAAACATACTAAACTAACACCATAATACATAAAAAATCAGATTGTTAAATAAATTTAAGACTGGCACCATATTTTCTGTGAAAAAATGCACATGTCGCATTTTTTATGGGCCATACTGTAAATGAAAAAATGACCATTCTGAGTCAATAATAGATTCGAAAAATAAATGAAATTTTCCATAAAATGACATGTTCCATAATTTATTACAGTCGAGTAACGGAAAATGGAAGAATTTTAAAAACTGTTATAGTGTTTTTTTTTTGATGAAAAATACGTTTTTTTCGAAATTCTGAGTACGCCATCAAATCGGTCGTCTAATTTTACATGAAAGTCCCCTTGACATCAAATGTCTTTCTAATCACCGTTTCAGGCAGCAAATTATTGAAAAACACCTCTTTTTTCGCATGTTCAAAAATGGAAGGAGTCGTACCGCCCCTCCGTCACGAGATATAAAAACGGACCTCGGATTCGTGATCAGGGACAAAACTTACCCATTAGGACAAAGTTTCACGCAAATCGAAGAGGGCTGTATGAGTTGGCGAAGAATTACCCAAATGTTTCATTTACTTTGTTTTGTGACCGGAGGCAAAATTGTTGATTATGACCAGGGCTTTTCGGAAAAAATATATACAGGGGAAAAACCGAAGTTTATTTACCTTTTTTTTTTTTTTTAGATCTAGGGTTTTTTCTCAAAAATTATTTTCCCTAAAAGAACACCCAGTTAGCAAAATCTAAACGTAGAAATATGTATCCTCCCTGCAAAGGCTTATGAATTGATCTCAGTTGAAAGGTTCTCCAAATCTCTGAATTGCAAATGTAACATCCTGGAGCAGAACAGATAAATTCTAATAAAAACACTATTGAATTGAAAAAAAAAATACCTTTTTATCACTTGATTTTGAATTCCCAAAAACAAACTTTTTGCCTTTCTTACTAAAGAAAGGTATAGGTTTTACTTTAAGCCAGGACGTCATTTCCATCTTCGTAAATATGTCGATTCAGCATGAATTTTAATCGGAAAAATCGTCAAAAAATCACACTGCATCGATTTTCGACGCTCTATCGATTCACCTTGACAGAACTCGTCTATCTCACACCCTCGAATTTTGAGAAAATAAATTCCGTGGAGGTCGAGTGATGTTCGTATGTGGTAAAATTTTGCTAAATTTTGTGTCGCGCCGTTCTCAGCTCCCATATATCCGATTTCGATTCTTCTAAATGCAGATGAAAGCTAGTGTGCTGAACCTGGGCGAGTTGCCTCGCAAATTTCGAAATATCCATCTGTTTTCGGATGCGGCCAGACTTTTCAACAAAATACACAGTTTTCAAATGAAAATATGGTCAATTTTTATCATTTTCATATTTTTTATTTATCTCAAAAATTGCATTTTTCGAGCTCTACAACCTCTCAAATTTTCATCTAGATCCATAATCTGGTTCTGGAGTTAGAGCCGTTTGAATAACCTACCAAAAGAAAAAAAATCCCTAAAAAAAGGTAAAAACCCACCTGGTGACCTTCGCCAACATTTTTCATTTCTGATTTTATTCAAAATTTCTTGCTACATTCATAGTACAAACCATGAGTGAGCACCTGAAACAAATTCGACATCGATCGGCAATCCCGATCAATTTTTAGACCGATTTACTTTTTGCCTTTCTTACTAAAGAAAGGTATAGGTTTTACTTTAAGCCAGGACGTCTTTTCCAGCTTCGTAAATATGTCGATTCAGCATGAATTTTAAACCGAAAATCGCTAAAAAAACCACACTGCATCAATTTTCGACGCTTCGTCGCCAAGTCGACAAGTTGTCAAGTTGAGCTTCGAATGCTGGCGCGAGAATGCTGGCGCATTTATTTGCTGGCTCGACTTATACTCGTTTGTAGTAGCTTGTCTACCGATGTTTCCTACAACATGTAAGATATCGTAGCTTTTCGGTTTCTTTTGCCCTGTTTGTTTTTGCATAACTGTCCAATGTTTATTTAAAAACTTTTGTGACATAGGACATTCATCCGGCTACAATCTATTTGTTTTCCGTGGGCTCCGAAAATCGCCTAAAAGTAGACTCAATTTTTTCGTGATTTCGTAAGTTTATTTAACAGGGTTCATTTGATTCCAATAGGAGCTTTCTAAGCTTTTCATCGTTTATATCGTTTTCAAAGTTTTCAATGCTGGCGACGCCAATGGCTTTCTACCTAAGGTACTCGTGATTGAGTGTGTAGTAGTGCGGTTGTAAAAATAGCTATCTCTGACTCTGCCACATTCGTAGAAGCTGAATGGCTATCTTCCCTGCACCGTGCGGCACACGCGGTTCACTTATACCTCGGGTTTTCTTTGCGCCTACCGCGGTGTGCGTTGTCACTGGCGCATGTGAAGCTTGCTATGCTCGCGTTTGTCATAAACGCTTGTTTGATTAAGAATATGTACGATTTAAAATATTCTTTGGAGAAAATGGCGTTTTTGTTTCTTTTGGAAATCATATCATTTATAATACTTTGCTTTCATCATAAGACTTTCTTCTTCTTCTAAACAAAGTCAATGTTATGAATTGAAAGAAGTACCATCGTTATATTCTTTAGTAAGAAAGGCTCTATCTCACCCCAGGTGGGATTAAATCGGGTTTTTTTTATTTTCTTTAATGTGATTTAGTGGACTAAAAAGTCATTTTCTACATGGCACGAGAAAACTATCATCTTCTTTATATTATTTTTTGTATTTTTGTATTATCGTTCCTCGATCCTAACCTGGTCGCAGCACCTAAAAGGACCTAATAAAAATAAGTTATGTGAAAAAAGTCATCTTCTGAGCCATCCTGCGTTTTTTTCCAAAAAGTTATGATATAAACCTACAACTTTGCCGAAGACACCAAATCGATCAGAAAATCCCTTCTCAAGATACAGAATTTCATACATTTACACACCCTTTTTGTATGACCAGCCCCTAAAATTGTATGGAGACTTGTATGGAAAATCTAATAATGCAAAATTGTTTCTTTTGACAAAGGGAGTGCAAATCAAATGATGAAAATTTATAAATTCTGAAAAAATGTGAAATCATAGCGAACTATTCTGTTTGAATTTGCTTTTTTTGATTCCGCTAAACTTTAAGTTTCAAAGTAATTGAGAACACTGCTTCTCATAAATAATATTCATAAGGTAAATATTTTTTGACGAAAACAACCATAATCATTGTTTTTAATTTTAACAAGATGCATGGATTAAGAAATATTTTTATTTTGATATTTTTAATGTTATGTTTAATTTTTTTGATGGGAAAAAATGTCTTTTGCCTTCGAGCCCATTTCGTTTCTCTTTATCTCTTTAGCTGACCCGTACAATTCGTGCCACAGAATGGTATACCCCTCCTGATAGGATAAAATTTGGTGTAAAATTTATCTTCATATATCCACCACCACGTGTCCTTCGCCTCTCACTTACGGTTTTGCTTTGTATTTTGCGAGATTTTCCTCTCACATCCCGACCTCCAAAAGAATCCAGGGTAGTTGTTCAAATAAAATGCAAGTCCAATTTTCACACCCCAAACTCCAACCGGAACCAGGTTCGGTGTAATTTATCAATATTATAAAATTTCTCCGCTTCCGGAAAAATCTGTGATGACCAGCAGTGGTAGCTCCATCAGGGTGTAGTTCGAAATTTGTACGGAAGGAACAGTAATTGTACCGGGGGCAAGACTGATGCAGAGCCTCGGAGGTCCCCGAGCTGTCCAGGTGATACGAGGCAATATTTTTCGAAATCAGTAGTGTTGCTGATGCTGCCGATGCTACTTGGTGTCGGTAATCCTGACTGACTAGGAAAAGTTTTTTCATTGCACTGGGAAAACTCACCGGACGCTGAAGCGTCTCGAACGTAATATTTCACAATTAGACTGTGTACAGTTGAGGGAAGGGTTTCGGATTGAGTTGCAAAAGTTTGAGCATTCAATCTTTTCATAATATTGAGTTGATAAAAAAGTAAAGAGTAAAGAGATCTCTTCCCAAGACAAATAATCAACTCAACTCAGTTCTCCAATCCACTTCACTGGAATGTTCAAGGGAAGGCATACAAAGAGTCCGGCTTTGATTTGACGTATGCGAAACTGCCCTGAAAAGGCCTTCTCAGCGAGCTCGCGGTCTTACACTCCGCCTACAAAACTGTTCGATTTGACGGGGTGCCTTCCTTCTGAAGAGGCCGTTCCGCGGGCCATTCCGAAACCAGTCTTCTACTTCTTCGTTTTCACAGAGGGGGTTGGTCGGTTTGTCAGACAGTGCAATGATATTTTTCTTGCTGCTAGTGGCGATCGTCTCTGCGGAATGATACATTGCCCGGTAACATGTTATTAGACGGAACGATTTTGCCGGAGTTTTGCATAGCACCGCTAAAATCTGGTCGGGGAAAAAAAGATTGAGGCTAATAATTCATTTGGGGGAGGCAGACTGGTGAAGGAGGAATGAGTGAATTTACTTGATAGGCGTAATCGGTTTAATTTACCGACTTTGGTTGAAGAATCGCAAAACTCATGGCCCTGAGGGGGTGATGGATATCGCTTTGTCCAGACAGAGTGAAGTAGAGGGTTTGGAGTTGGAATCGATAGCGTTCCAAATTTAAGATTTATTTTTTATTGGAATGGGAAGTTGGCTTTTAAAAACAAAACTTAGGAATTGATTTAAGTTGGGCACATGCCCACTACCCAAGTAACCACAAGCACTAACTTGGAACTGTAAATCAACACTAAATAAACCTTACCATGTTTTGAGCCTCTATATTACAATTTGAAATGCTTCTTTAATATTCTAACTCTAAATAAGCTGCCGCAAAAGTTTTGAAGCTTTGACATTTCACGTTACTCTAAAGTAACTTTAAATCTACGTTTATTAGTGCTTCGCAAAAAGCGTAAACAAAAAGGAGTGGAAATATTTTAAGTGATTTTTTTTTGTTGGAAATCATGAATAAACCTGGTAAGATCGAAATATGTTGCTTTGAAATATTTGTTGCTATAAATTTATTGCTATTTGCAGAATACTCCCGTACCCTCAGCAATAAATGCAATTTGCTCAACGAAGATTCCTTTCTGCAATATTCGCTTCGAATCTTTCCTTGTGATGGAGAAGGAGAAAAGCTGATGATCATCATAAATACATAAAAATGTTTAGTGTAGTGTAGTGAAGTGATTAAAAAATGGAAAATAAAAAATTGTCGCAGAAAATGTTTATTTTGAAATTCAATCTCTGTGAAAAGACAAAAATCACAAAGACAACATCGACAATAATCCTCTCCGAAAAGCATCTTCATCCACAGAGTAGTCAGCACGCGCACGGCATCACAATCGAAAATTTCACATAAACATCATCCATCGCAGGCAGCAGTACAAGGAGCTTCGAGCAAAAAACCAAAAAAATTACATTTTAGCAAGCTTAATTCAACGCCATCTATGTTAGAAAATATTCAAAACCAAAAAACCGACAGATGGCTTTAAGAAACTTTTGTTTATTTTTGTCATTTTTTACGTACTTTCCAATGCACCGTTGCAGTCGCCACTTTTGGCTTTAATTTCGCTTTACAAGGGGATATAGAGTAATGTGACTGTAAATAGTTTACTTTATATTTTGATATAGAGTGGATTTAATGTTGGGTTTTAGTGTCCCGCGGTTACTTGGGTAATGAAACAACATGTTTTGTTTAATTTAGCTGAGAACCTTTTTGTGTCAGTAGTTTGTCCAAACAAATCTTCAAATAGTTTTGATAGTTGTCAGTTAAAAAAATATAAAATGAAAATTGTTTTAATGATAAATGAAGAGACTTGAGCAAAGATGCAAATATTACGTGGACTATGCAGAAAAAAATGTTATTAAAAAAGGTACTGGGTAAATAACAAGGGAAATGCGTAATAATACCTTTCTCTGGTATCAATACCAAATTTTGGTATTCCTGGACCCTTTAAAATTTGTCTTCAGGATTATGCAAGAGCAAAATGTGGTATCATACCAATTTAAGGTATTGTTTTGATATTGCAAAATTGCAGAACTTTGAAATGGTCGAGCACAACATTTTGGTATTCTTTTGGTATTACAGTATTTTATCGAATTCCTCTGAAACTATGGGAAAATTTTGAAGAATTTTTTGACAAAATAATTATTTTTGCACTAAAATGATGTCTTAAAGCGAATGCCTTCATTGAAAATCGGAAATATCAAACTTGATTTTAAACATTTTTGATATACCTCCTACCCAAGTAACATTTTTTGTTGCAGATCCTCAAATGCAACTATTTCGTAACACCCAAAATGTGCTATCTCAACATAGTTAGAACACTCGTGGTGCCCTAAAAAGCGCACGAAAATTTTGTGTTGGCAACATTTAGCCGTTTGTTTCAACTTTGTTACGACAAAGTTCCAGAAACAATTTGTTTGTCTAAATATGTCGGTAAAGTAGTTTGTTGTGTTGTCTTGATGTTGCCATTATGTTGTCGTTTAATTTGCGCGAAACAAAAAAAAAACTTTTTTTACAAAAAAAAACTAAAGTGCCCCTCTTGGGATTCTGGACTGGTACCTTCAGATCTTCACACCTTGTCTCTACCACTGAGCCACGGATGAATTGATGAAAGGTCAAATGGTTGGGCTGAACTGTATCTAAGGATTTTTGATTTCAACATTACTCTTAGCACAAAAATCGGGCTAAGTCACATGTTGCAATAATGGAACCAATAAGTTTTCAATATGTTTCGATTTCAAAACGAAATGGATTGTTGCAAAGTTGTTTTCAATTCGAAAGGTTTGCAACATTGCAAAGTATTGTTGTTAAAATGTCATTTTTATGTTTCTACAGCAAAACAAAACAAAAGCTGGACTTAGTCAAATTTATCATGTTGCCAAATGCTACTTGGGTAAAGAAATGACTTGAAATTTTGGAAAATTTTCTAAGTCAGGATGGCACATTTTGTTATAATTTTGGTATTGAAATTTTTCATCAAATTCCTCTGAAACTATGGGAAAATTTTGACAAAATTTTGACAAAATAATTAATTTTGCGCTAAAATGATATCTCAAAGTGAATGCTTTCATTGAAAACCGGAAATTTCAAACTTGATTTTAAACATTTTTGATATACCCCCTAAAGAAATAACTCAAAATTGTGGAAAATTTTCAAAGTCAGGATGCCACATTTTGGTATTATTTTGGTATTGAAAGGATTATTATTTTGGTATTGAAAGTTTTAATCAAATTCCTCTGAAACTACGGATTTTTTTTTTATAAATTTTGACGAGATAATTAATTTTTAATTGACTTGAAACCCAAAAATGTTAAAGCTGATTTTCATTATTTTTTTTTTTTGTACTTTCTAAGAACATTTTTTTTTTTAAACGTAGAAATTTCTCTTAGTTGGGATAACCAAATACTTTGAAAATCGAGTTAATCAACAGATTATTAAATTTTGGTGAATTTGATTCCTTATTTTTCAATCATGTTATTTTTCAGAATCTTCAAGAACTTCAAGCACAGGCCGTTCATCAATGACAAATGAATTCGATGTGGTGAAGAATATCACTAAGAACAACATGGAATCATCAGGTGAGTAGATTTGGTTGTTGTATATGGATCATTTCAGTTTTTTCACTAACTGCAACTGCTGCACTAAAAATGGTATGAAAATACCAATTTTTTATATTACTTGTGCAAATACCAGCGATCAAATTGTGCTCTTGGTTGCCCAGTTATAGATGGTAAAATACCATCAAATCATACCAAAATCATGTATGTGGAAGTCCACAGCAATACCAAAATATGATTTTCCGAGGGCGCGGGAATACCTAAAATTAAAACCATGGCAATACCAAGTTTTGGTATTAAAGCAATGTTCAAAAATCCAGAAGACCTCAACTTGGTATTGAAATGGTTTTATTTTGAGGTATTATTTTACCCTTGGAATAACATTGTTTGGCATTGTTGTGCCCTTCCACATACAAGATTTTGGTATGATTTCATGGTATTTTACTTTCTATTACTGGGCAACCAAGGGCACATTTTGGTCTCTGTTATTTGCCCAAGTAATACCAAAATTTGGTATTCCCGTGTTATTTACTCCTGCTCGGGCTATGACACAAGATGATTGGTAAATTTGGTTGACTGGGTTGTTGAGATTTTTTCAGCACGAGTCGTACACTATCCAACTAGGTTCAAAGAGTGCTAATTTTTTTTTTTTTTTTTTTTTGAGTGATTTTGAAGCATTTCCTCAGCGAGATGTGGAAGGCAAAACGTTCAACAGTATTACTTTCCAAACAATTGCTGAAAAGTTCAACTTTTCAGCATCCGTTTCAGTGGTGAAAAGTAGAACTTTTCAGCATTAGTTTTGAAAAGGGTTAATATTCGACTATGTTGTATTTGGTAGAAGAGTTTTGGATGTTTCGTCGTTCGTAAATAGTTTCACGAGGAAATTGTAAAAAAAACTTTCTGAAGCAGTAATAAAAAAAATCACGAGGGGAAAAAGCATAAAAACAGTTTCAAAATTGAATCCAATGTGATGTGAAAATGATGATTTCATTTGATTACGATATTTGAAAAGTCATAAATGTAAAAAAAAGGTAAATTTATTTGTTATTTACCCAATAGATATTTTGTATGATTCTGATGAGATATTTGAAAATTATCAAAAATATTGTTTAAATGCCATATTCAAAAAAAAATCATCGAATGAAAAAAGCTGGCACTCATGAAACTTTTGAAAAACTGATCTGTATTTTGTTCAACGAGGGAAACAAAGAAAGCAAAAGAAATAAAGTTTATTATTCCACTGTTTTGTGTCATAATTAAACAGAACAAAAAACATGACAAAATGGAAAGGTAAAATGAAATGGAAGAAAAACATATAACAAGAGAAGTTAAGTTTTTCGTAGAACCAAAGTTGCTCAAAACGACTTCCTGAACAAGGGAAAATTTTTGGGCAGTAGAGGGTTAAACTATTACTTTTCGAAAAGCTTTACATTTTGATTCTGTAATTTGATGTTCGAGAATGACAGGAAAAGTACCATTTATGTACTTTTTTCCACTTCCCTATTCTGCATCCTTTTTGGGTATTTTTTGTGGTTTTATTCAATGGAAATGAGAAGTGCAATAAAAACAGTTTATGGTAACCTGGCTTTGCATATCTCAACCCTTTTTACGTTCCTCACTGAAGAAAGGCTATAAAATCACTCGAAAAATTTACTTTTGTATTTGACCTCCTAGAGGAAAAAGAAAAATGCATTAGAAGTCGGACAAATGATTATTTTGTTTTAATTATTTTTACGTTTTGTCCATATTCCACTTTTTGTCGATTCGACCTTTTGAACTTTTGGCATTCGACTTTATGTCCTTGCTTTATGTGGAATCTTATATTGTGAAAATTTGATTTTGTAAAAAAGTTAAATATTCTATGCATGAATCAAGGAACGTTCAGTATATTGAAAGAATAATTACTGGCAAAACTTTGATTTTTAATTTTTAAACATTAAGTACAAATTTTAAATATTGATTGTGGAAATTTGAGCACAGTTGATTTGATAAAAATTATGATCAAATTTTGTACCAAAATACAAATCTGAATGTACGGACATTGGGCAAGTATCATCAAAAATCTTTTGCTTTAATTTTTTATCAGACCACCTTTCCATTTATTTTTATCATCATCAAACCAGCACATTGTTTTCAACACTCACTCCCTCTCTTTCTCTCTTCCCCTACGTAGACGGAGACGCGGCCGAGGATGGTCTTGAGCGACGCCCGGAAACGAAAGATGTATTATCGTCTGGGTCGGCCAGTCCATCATCGACACATTCCCGGGAGGGAACGGTCACCGCCACCACCGGTGGTCAGGTGGGCCAGGTCGGGGCCAGTGCCCTCTTAAAAAGGCGTCCCCAGGCAAAACGACGAAAACCGGAAGTTACTTCGCCGACCAGCGTTGCTACCGCCACCATCCATCCGGAAAAACCGGGTCGAGTTGACGGGGTGGCTTCTGCGTTGATTGATTCGCACGACGACGTTGAGCACCGCATTCCGGCCACCCTGATTCATGATCCGAGTATAGAACGGTGAGTAAAAAAACCTTAAAAATGTTTAGATTTTATAAGGATTGTGTATTTAAATATCCTTATCGCTCAGGATTTCAATTTGAATCAATTTAAATTGCATTCTGTCTGTCACCTCTCATCGTAAATTGTCACTTCCTAAAACTATTCAAAATTCAAAACGTTAACTTCAGCAGTCCTTCACGTGCACCACGATTCTCCACCATCCCCCAAACCCTCGGAAAAAACCACACCACGCTTTTCCGGTAATTGTACGTCAAATAAATTTCGGAAATTGTCCCACAGCTGGATGACGTCGGTTCGATGGTCATCCCATTGAAAATTTAAACACCACTCATGAGGCATGTCCCTTTTCAGCCCCCCTTCCTCCCTCACAAAACTTCTAATTATGTGACACACACATGACAAATGCACGTACGTTCTATCAATCACTGTCACCGGTCGTGACGGTTTCGGTTCCGAAAAGTTTTCCCAACCCGTCATCATCACCCGCAGCCGGCCATCATTGTGTCATCATTGCACACATGGGAAAAAGTCATCATTAGGGGGGGAGGAGGGCGTCCAGCAAAGCAACAGAAAATAATTTACAACCACATCATTGTGCTCCCCACCCCCCCCCCCCCTTCCCTCCAACCCCACCAGCACAACGGGGGAATGAAAATGAAATGTAATTTTCGAAAATAATATCCCCTGGTCGTCGTCGTCGTTGTCACCCTGGCCCCTGGACTTGGGGAAATATTTGTCGCTCAATTGTTCCGGATGGTTTGTGGATGTTGGACGTAAGTGTGTACTCTGCAGTGAATTTGGAACATTTCCTGGGACATGTCTGGAATAGGTTTTGAAAAGGGCGAAAACTTTTTTGTTGAAGGATTCTGAAATCAAATCTGGTGTAATAGGTCAGCCAGCAAAAAACTAACAAAAATGTATAATATGAGTGCCAAAATTTTAAAATAAATTGTAAGTTGTAACACATTGTATGTGTGCGTCGCGCGTTATTATCGCATCTCTGTGCGACTCCGCGAAAGTGCCCTCAGAATCGCAGAAGTACCGTTCCGACGTGGCCGAAAGTGTGATCAATCAACGCCGAAGTGCGTCGCGAACCGGCATCGTGTGTTAGAATTGACCCGCAATCGACGGCTGGGCAATAAAAGTGAAATTATTTTTTGCCATCCATCGTCGTCGTCGCGGGCAGGCAGAACAAAGCAAGAAGTGTGGTGTACCAACAAGACCTGTGGCAGTGCTGTTGTGTCGTTTGCGTATACGCACACTAATCGAAACCGCGCGCGGTGTGCCGAGAGTGCGAATTTTGGAAAAAAGAAAACAGGCAAAAAGTTTAGAACTTTTTTTGCAAAAAATAAAAATTGTATAATTGTGAAATTGGTGTGCAGTAAAGTGAAGCGCATAAACACACGAACGCAGGACGTCCTCTTCCGGACATGAAGACCGTTAGGCTTCGAGATAAAAGCCCCGTTACGGTAGCGTGAGAAAACCGGGGCTAGGTCTCGGTAGCCCCTAGGTGGTTCTCCACCCCGAGACTAGGTAGCGCAGCCCTGATAAGGCTGCCTACCGAAAAAGAGGATCGCGAATGGCAAGAAGGCTAGAAATCCGGAACAAACGGCAGAAGCCCATAGAAAAGCAGACCACCGATTGGCGACTCGGCTCCTGGAACTGCAGGTCTTTGAATTTCTTGGGTTTCGAATTCGCCTTAGCGAAGGAGTTGCAACCTCGCAACTTCGATGTTGTGGCACTGCAGGAGGTGTGCTTAGAGGAGAAGCAGGTGCTAAACTGGCCAGGTCAGCAGACCAATTCCAGATTTTTTCTGAGCGGCGGCACGGACAAGAAGCTGGGTACCGGCTTTATCGTGCGGGGCAAGATGCAGGATCGCGTGTTCGGCTTCACGGCGTTCAGCGAGCGGATGTGTAAGTTGAGGATAAGAGGCCGTTTCTTCAACTACAGCATCATCAACGTGCACTGCCCCCACGAAGAAAAGACCGATGATGAGAAGGAAGCATTCTACGCGACGCTGGAGGATGTGTACGACGGCTGTCCGCGGCAGGATGTTAAAATCATCATTGGGGATTTGAACGCTCGGTTCGGAAGGGAGGAAATGTTTCGACCGACAATAGGTTCAGAAAGCCTACACGCGGTCACGAACGACAACGGCCAACGCTGCATCGACTTTGCAGCCTCCCGTGGAATGGTGGTCAGGAGCACCTATTTTCCTCGAAAGGACATCCACAAAGCCACCTGGACATCACCTGACCAACGGACGAAAACGCAAATCGACCACGTCCTGATCGACGGCCGATTCTTCTCGGACGTAACGCACGTGCGCACCTTTCGCGGTGCGAATATTGACTCGGACCACTACCTAGTTGGAGTTGACATGCGCTCAAAGCTGTCGACGGTGTTTAACCAACGCCGAAGCCGGCGGGCCCCTCCGTTCAACACCGCGTGTCTCCAGAACGGGGAAGTGGCCCACAGTTACGCGCAGCAGCTGGAAGCGAATCTGCCAGGTGAGGAGGAACTTGGCGCAGCCTCGCTCGAAGATGGTTGGAGCCGTATTCGCTCAGCCATCGGCAGTGCAGCGGAAGCCACACTGGGTAGTGCGATCCGAGTCAGCCGAAACGATTGGTACGACGACGAGTGCCAACGGATTACCGCCGAGAAGAAGGCAGCTTACGACAGGAAGCTGCACAAGGCGACGAGAGGGAACGTGGAACGATACAGGCAGGCTCGGAATCGGCAGGTCGCGGTCTTCAAGCTTAAGAAGCGCCAGCAAGAAGACCGAGATTGCGCGGAAATGGAGCAGCTATTCCGAGCTAACGAAACGCGGAAGTTTTACGAGAAGGTGAACCGGTCCCGCAAAGGCTTCGTGCCGCGAGCCGACGTGTGCAGGGACAACGGTGGAAACCTGATCGTAAACAAGAGCGAGGTGTTGGAAAGGTGGAAGCAGTACTTCAACGAGCACCTCAACGGCGATGAAGCGGACGGAGACGGCGTTGGAGTCAACCTTGGAGCGCCCGCAGCTGATGAACAGTTCCCGGCACCTGATCTAGAGACGGTGAAGAGGGAGATCAGGAAGCTGAAGAACAACAGAGCTGCCGGCAAGGATCGGTTACCCGGTGAGCTCTTCAAATATGGAGGAGAGAAACTGGCGAGGGCGCTTCACTGCGTGATCTCCAAGATCTGGGAGGAGGAGAAGCTACCGGAGGAATGGATGGATGGTGTCGTGTGCCCGATCTACAAAAAGGGCGATAAGCTGGACTGCGGCAACTACCGCGGCATCACGCTTATTAACGCGGCCTACAAAATTCTCTCCCAGATCCTCTGCCGTCAGCTGTCACCCCATGCAAGGAGGTTCGTGGGGCCCTACCAAGCGGGCTTCACTGGCGCGCGCGCCACCACGGACCAAATATTTTGTCTCCGACAGATCCTCGAGAAATGTCGTGAGTACAACGTGCCCACACATCACATCTTCATCGACTTCAAGGCAGCCTATGATACAGTCGACCGCGAGCAGCTATGGCAGATCATGCACGAGAACGGATTTCCGGATAAACTGATTCGGCTGATCAAGGCTACCTTGGATGGTGTGATGTGTCACGTGCGTGTTTCGGGGATTTAGCGGAACCCTTTGGATCACGTCGAGGGCTGCGGCAAGGTGATGGCTTATCCTGTTCGCTGTTCAACATCGTTCTTGAGGGCATCATTCGAAGAGCGGGCATTGACACGAGTGGCACGATCATGAACAGGTCCTACCAGTTGCTTGCTTTTGCCGATGACATCGACATTGTGGCAAGGAACCCGGAGACGGTGAAGGATGTATACACCCGACTGAAGGTACAAGCAAGGCGTGTAGGACTTGGCATGAATACGACGAAGACAAAGTACATGAGAGGAAGGGGTTCGAAGGATGTCGGCCCCCCAAGCCTCACCCCTCTAACTGTGGATGGTGATGAGTTGGAGGAGGTGAGCGAGTTCGTGTACTTAGGATCGCTGGTAACCGCCGACAACGACACCAGCAAAGAGATCCGGACACGTATTTTTGCTGGGAATCGTGCCTACTTCGGATTACGGAAGACCCTCACATCGGATCGAGTGCAACGCCGCACGAAGCTGACGATGTACAAAACACTGATTAGACCGGTAGTCCTCTATGGCCACGAGACCTGGACGATGCGGCAGGAGGACGAACGTGCCCTTGGAGTTTTCGAACGGAAGGTGCTACGAACGATCTACGGTGGAGTGCAGGTGTCTGACGGAGTGTGGCGAAGACGCATGAACCACGAACTGCACGCGTTTCTTGAAGAACCGACCATCACCACCCAGGCGAAGATCGGGAGGCTCAGGTGGGCCGGCCATGTTGCCCGAATGGACGAGAGCCAGCCTGTCAGACTGCTTTTTGACCGCGCCGAACCAGCTGGCGGTACAGGCAGGAGAGCAGGGAAACCGCGCGCACGGTGGGGAGATCAAGTGAATGGTGATATCCGGAAGATCTGTAACCTGGGAAATTGGAGAGTAGCAGCCCAAGACCGAGAAAGATGGAAGCGTCTTCTTGCTACAGCACGCGTACCTGGTGCGCTATGCTGATTGGTATGGTATGTAAGTTGTAACTAAATTTGTCAAACATATCTGTCCGAGTTCAAGAGGGCAACTGATTTCATTTTACTATACTTTAGGTAGGTCACGTTTCGAAATGATAATTCAGTTGTATCAATCCGAACCAGGGATTGATCTTCCGATCTTTCGCATACCTCTTGCTTGTTACGATGGTAGACCCACCGGTCTCAACTACAAGCAGTTCTTGGATGACCCAGAACATCCCAATGAGATGTTACAACCGTGAACTAGGGTGCCCAAAATATGGGATTTTTTTCTCAAAGCCTCGCTCCACTAGCTGAATATATTGTTCCTTGACCTATTTTAGGACTTTGGGCTAATTATGAGCAAAATCGGTCAACATTTACCAGTCTATGGGTACCCGATTGTATGGGAAAAAATAAAAAAAATGTATGAAAATCCCAATTGTCTTCAGGTTTGGTCTGCACGATCTGCTACTTCCATACAAATATTCAAAAAAGTGAGATTCTCATCGGAAATTCAATGCTTTACAGCTTTGTGTCGGCTGCTGGAGAACGAGAGACGTGAATAAAAGAGATCCACTCATTCAATTCGTGTCATATGACTGACTCGTAAAATCCACTTTAAACATTATTTTCACTATTTAAAAAAAATAATGGTTCTAGACTGTGCAAAACACTTAAAACAATAATAATTTATGTTCAAAATTACATTTCCACGAATAAATAAAAAAAAAATGTGTAAAAACTTGTTTCTTTATTTGTGTGCGTGCAACGTCGAATGAGCGTTGGTCGACTACTGCCAAACAGTGCAGCTGCTCAGTGAGCTAGGGCACTCACGACTGAGTCGAGTTTGTTTATGTCACGGTTTTGTGATTTGGTGAATGGAGATGAAAAAATCGTGTCAGCGTCGCCGATTTTCGCGTCATGACCCTTGACATTTTCAGCACTGATACCAACGCTGTAAATATCAGTCCTGCAAAATTATTGGTAATTTAAAATTTTTGCATGAAACATTTTTTTTTTCATCGACTTCAGGCTCGGGTACCAATGTGTTGATCTCAACCAATTTCGCTCAAAATTTGCACAGATGCTTCAAATAACCCAAAAATCCGTTATTCGCTTGTGAATCCTTACTATGCACTGTAGCCGTCCACACTCACTGAAGCAGTCAGGATAGAATCCATTGTCAAAATCTTGAAAACTTTCTGACAAATTTGGAAACCCTTAATACTTAAGATTCTTAATTCAAGTCATATTCTCAAATTAAGTCACGGCTAAAGTCATGAATAAAACAAAGTTGCATGAATCGAGAATCGTTTAAAAGAGATGACTTTAAAAAAGAAATATGAAGAACAAGAAAAAAAAATCCAATTTCATTATTTAACTTTTCATCACTGCAAATTAAATTCCTAAAATATTTTTTTAATCTTCTCCTTTTTTATGAAATGTACCGTTTTCAAGTTATAGCTATCTTTAATCATAAATTGTAGATATTTTTGCTTTTAAAAAATACTTCTTAAAAAAAGGCACCCCTGAAACAATTTTCTCTGCAGAAATTGGAAAATCATGCAATTAGTTTCTGAGATATAGCCTTTCGGTCATTCGATTTTTTTTGTATTTTTTAATCCAGCTGAAACTTTTTCAAGTTCCTTCGGAGTGCCCAATGAAGCCATTTTGCATCATTTTTTTGTCCATATAATTTTCCATACAAATTTGGCAGCTGTCCATACAAAAATGATAAATGAAAATTCAAAAATGTGTATCTTTTGAAGGAATTTATTGATCGATTTGGTGTCTTGGGCAAAGTTGTAGGTATGGATAAGGACTACACAGAAAAAAATGATACACGTTAAAAAAAATTGTGATTTTTAATTTCACTTTTTGTCACTGAAACTTGATTTGAAAAAAAAACACTATCTTTATTTTTATTTTTTTATATGTTTTAGGGGACATCAAATTTTTGAATTGTCATACATCATTTTTGTATGGACAGCTGCCAAATTTGTATGGAAAATTATATGCACAAACTAATGATGCAAAATGGCTTCTTTGGTCATACTGATGGCACCAAAAAAGTTAGAATGTGATAAAAAAAATTATACCTGGACTCACTTGACTAAATGAGCTAAAATTTTCTGGCTAGGGCCATCCATAAACCACGTGGACACTTAAGGGGAGGTTGGAGTTTTTCCACGCTTTAAACAAAAAGATTTTTGTCTGGACAATTATCCACGAAAGGGTAGGGGGAATTTGAGATTTCCAAAAAAATATACACGTGGTGTATGGATGACCTAGCTTCTGAACTACGCTATTACACAATTAAAATATTGACATAAAAAAATGTCAGTCGGTTTCTATTTTAAGTATATTTTACCAAAATGATTTGCTCCTAAACAAAATTCACTCTTTTGATTCTTCGTATCAAGTAAACTCTCGATTCGGCTAAATGACGTTCATCGTAACTAGTTTCTGCGATTAGTGGAAACGATTTTCAGCCCCTCCCCAACTCCCTACCCTTCCTTGTCGTGACGAGCTAGGATGAATTTACGAAATTAAACGGAAAATTGCTTTCAATAATTTGAGTGTCCCACGTGGAATGTGGCATCTCCCACCCCCGTTCCTCAACTGGACATCTAACCCTGCCTCGGAACCACAACAGCTGATGGATTCGACCGAGAGTGTGGTGATGAGTTGGCAGGATTGTGCCCGGCGGATGGTTGATGGTTTTTGCGGAAAAGTGACTCTTGTTTGTGTCCCATTGTGACTTTCCCTTTGGGAGACCCTTATTTTCCCTGGCAGGAATCGATGACGACAATCGACAGTGTGTGTGTTGCTGTGAGATTTTGAAGGAAAGATGATCAATTATTGCTTTGATAAATACTGATCTTTTATCACGAGCCTCACTCGGAAGGAAAATTGAAACCTTTCAGCAGATTCTTGATTGTGGGGTGAAGGGCTTTGGGTTTTGCCAGTCATCACTTACGTTGGACAATTTGAAGGAGCAAATCACATATGCTTCGAGGTGAGAGAAGGCCTTTTTCCGAGCTAAGTGATACTTTGTGTGAGGGATTGTCGAACAAATTGACGTGATTTGTGATTTTGTTATATTCTTTGTTATGTTCTTTGAACAATTCTTGATATTAATAATTTCTCTGAAAGCATAAAACCATTTTCTCATTTTTTTAATGCGGATATATGGAATCATTATTACGACTTAAACTTCCAGACTTCACTCATTATTTGACATCATTCAACCTAACCTCTCCCCGTCAGGATCAATTCGATTTCCGGCATCAATTTGCCGCCACGCCACAAGACAATGTCCTGCTGTAGCTGCTATTTCTGCCGAACAAACAAAGTCGTCCAAAGTGAATATAAATTATCCCCTGTTTCACATAACTTGCCGCAACCCACCGCCCCTCACTCCTTAACAGACGACCCATTGCAAACGACGTGGCAGCGTCCACTGACCACCACCCACCACCCCACAAAAAGAAGCGAAGGAAGGAAAAGGGCGAAAACCGTCTGCTCTTTTATTTTCCCTGCTTTTCCTGTCCGTCCTGTGCGATACTTTCTTTTCCCGCCAAAAATAAAAAACCACCCCCCAAAATGCTCCCGCCGCCGTGGCAAGGCGAAAACCGATAGAATTTGAGTAATTTATAGCCAACAGTGGGTGACCCTCCCTTAACCTCCCTCACCCCACCCACAACCTTCTCCGCGGCAAATTAAGGGAACCCATTACAAGGGCGATGACGACCGACGACGAGGACTTTTGTTTGTAAATGGCATCATGTCACATAAATAACCTATTAGTTCGGCGTTTTTCCTCTTGATTAGCTAAATGATTAAAAGAAAAATTGATGGCCGAGATGGACGACTACGCTCCAGAAAGGTGGATGGAGAAGTTAACCACAATAGTAATGAAAATTTTAAAAAATATCCTTAAATGGTTCATATCTTAAATAGTTTCAACATTGCTGGACCAAGCATTTTAATTCATAATTATATCTGTGTTTAATAAACACTTTTTTACAAAGACTTAAAAATTGATACACTTTTAAATGATCCAGTGAGATTACACAAAAAAAAAAAAACAATTTGTGTTAAGTCTTATAAATTATAAATGAAAACACTTTAGCATTTGTTTTTTGTAGAAATTTTACCAAATTAAATACAAAACAGCTTAAGCTACCTACGAGCAACTCTCTACGAAATCGGCCGATTTCGACCATTTTTATTTTTTGTATTTTTTTTATTTGACTCAAACTTTGTCGGGGCCTTCCCTATGACCAAATATGCTATTTTGTGTCATTGGTTCACCCATACAAGTCTCCATACAATTTTGGCAGCTGTCCATACAAAAATGGTATGTAAATATTCAAACAGCTGTAACTTTTGAGTGAATTTTCTAATCAATTTGGTGTCTTCGGCAAAGTTGTAGGTATTGTTGAGGACTATTGAGAAAAAAATTGGTACACGGAAAAAAAATTTGAGGATTTTTTTTATCAACTTTTTTTTCACTAAAACTCAATTTCCCAAAATACGTATTTTTTGATTTTTGAGATTTTTTGATATGTTTTAGGGGACAAAAATCCGCAACTTTTGAGCCATAGAGAAACATGGTCAAAAAATCTGCCGCCGAGTTATGAATTTTTGAAAAAATAGTGATTTTTGGAAAAAATCGAAGTTTCATGCAAAAACAAGTTTGACATTATTTTTTAATGCAAAATTGAATTTACAATCGAAAAGTACTTTACATATTTTTTGATAAAGGGCTCCGTTTTCAAGATATAGCCACCGAAAGTTTGATTTTAGCGAAATATTTGCAGTTTTTCAATTTTTAAAAATAGTGACCATGAGTGACCATTTCTTAAATATATTTTTTGAAAAGTTCAGAAAATTTGCTATAAAATTGTCTAAGAGACATTGAAGATTGGACCTTTGGTTGCTGAGATACAGCGGCTTAAAGAAAAAACAAACACGAAAATTGAAGTTTTCTAAGTCTCACCCAAACAGCCCACCATTTTCTAATGACGATATCTCAACAACTAATGGTCCGATTTTCAATGTTAATATATGAAACATTCGTGAAATTTTCCGATCTTTTCGAAAAAAATATTATGAAAATTCTTAAATCAAGACTAGCATGGGCGTAATATTCAATGTTTGGCCCTTTTAAAATGTTAGTCTTGATTTAAAAATTTTCAAAATATTTTTTTCGAAGAGATCGGAAAATTTCACGATTGTTTCATGTATTAACATTGAAAATCGGACCATTAATTACTGAGATATCGTCATTAGAAAAAGGTGGGCTGTTTGGGTTAGACTTAGAAAACTTCAATTTTCGTGTTTCTTTTTCTTTACGCCGCTGTATCTCAGCAACCAGAGGTCCAATCTTCAATGTCTCTTAGACAATTTTATAGCAAATTTTCTGAACTTTTCAAAAAATATATTTTTAGAAATGGTCACTCATGGTCACTATTTTTAAAAATTGAAAAACTGCAAATATTTCGCTAAAATCAAACTTTCGGTGGCTATATCTTGAAAACGGAGCCCTTTATCAAAAAATATGTAAAGTACTTTTCGATTGTAAATTCAATTTTGCATTAAAAAATAATGTCAAACTTGTTTTTGCATGAAACTTCGATTTTTTCCAAAAATCACTATTTTTTCAAAAATTCATATTGATCCTTGCACTGCAACTTGGATTTGGTCCGCACTTTTTTCTCGCACTTTTTACAACAAGAGTTTGAAAAACTAGGCAACCAGTTGTTGTTTATTTATATTTACAGTCGCATTTTCCACCAAACTGGACATCCGCACTTCAAAATTGCGATTGACAGCTAAAAATCAAGCGAGTAACCTCGGCTCGCTTTGATCATTTTCCAGGAAATTTTAAAATTCTCAAGCCAATCTGACAAGTCGCAATAGTGCGATCGATAGCAATAAATTAGTGCGAAGTCCAAGTTAGTGGGAATTGCGCAATAACTCGGCGGCAGATTTTATGACCATGTTTCTCTATGGCTCAAAAGTTGCGGATTTTTGTCCCCTAAAACATATCAAAAAATCTCGAAAATAAAAAAATACGTATTTTGGGAAATTGAGTTTTAGTAAAAAAAAAGTTGATAAAAAAATCCTAAAATTTTTTTTCCGTGTACCTATTTTTTTCTCAAAAGTCCTCAACAATACCTACAACTTTACCGAAGACACCAAATTGATCAGAAAATTCACTCAAAAGTTACAGCTGTTTGAATATTTACATACCATTTTTGTATGGACAGCTGCCAAAATTGTATGGAGACTTGTATGGGTGAACCAATGACACAAAATAGCATATTTGGGTTTAGGGAAGGCCCCCACAAAGTTTGAGCCAAATCAAAAAATACAAATAAAATCCATTTCCGGTTTTGGTAGAGAATTGCTCCTACCGGTCTTTTGTAGTCTCTATTGCAAGTTTCTGCTGGGGAGAGCACCCAAACCTCTTTTTTATTCAAAGGAACCTTCACCCACACGGAGAAAACTGATTTCCCTAAATCGTGAACAAGCGTTCATGAATTCGGGAACCACGAACAAAGTGTTCAAACGTCATGGTTAGGGCTAGTGATTTTTCGCGATTTTACGGAAGCCGCGAAATCCGTGAAATTCGCCCCTGGCCGTGAAATTTGTGGAATTCCGTGAAACTTTGAAATTTTCAATTGATAAACCGCTACTCAGTGCATTTAAGTTTTATTTTGTTCATTCAAACATTTTAAAAGATTTTCAACAAGCATTTTAAAAGCAGTTTACAAATAAAAAAGTATTTCAAATCTGATCAACAACTATTTTTAGAAGGTATTGTTCATTAAAATGTTCAACAAAATGCAGATGGTTTCTTTATTCCACAAAATTAAAAAAACAGATTTTTAAAGAACAATAACACAGCGTAACAAAATATTTTTTTTATTTTTTGGCAGCACGAAAAAAAATGCTCCTCTAGGGATCGGCTTCCTGAACAAAATGCAACCTGGCGCATATTTTTATTGTTATCCTAACTCGAGATATTCAATGCAGAAGTTTTGCATATGAATCACCCCCCGTCGGAATATATTTTTAATTTTGTTTTCTCTGTAACTTCTGATCAATTAGGTCTTTTTGGACGCTTCCGGTGTCATTCGACGGTAAATTGTTAGAAAAACTCAAGATTTGGTCCCATTGGCCGGTTCCCGTAACCGGTTCCGGAGGAAATCCGGAATATTGACCAAAACTGTGAAAAAACTTCAAAAATTTGAAGTTTTTTGCTCTTAATGCGAAGTGAACGCACTATAGCATGAAACAATCCATACAAACTAAAAAAATGTTGGTCCCAGCATGTTTGAAGGTGTTTAATTGAAAAGGTGGCCATTGAGAACCGGTTCCGGTCAATCCGGATCCGGAAACTCCGGAAAAATTAAGCAATATTTTCACAATTCCAATGTGTCAGACAGATATAAATAAAAGTGTTGTTGAAGCATTCTTTGCTACTTCATATTCATATTACCACAAAAACATGGCCAAGTGGCCAACGGGAACCTGCTCTGAATGTTCCGGATCATGGAACCAGTGGACACTTGACATTTTTTAATTTTAAAGGCAGATTTTTATTAAGAAATTTTCAAGGTTTCTGGAAAAATATGAATTAATCCGAAATCAGAATCAGAAATGTGGCCAAGTGGCCAACGGGAACTCGTTCTGAATATTCCAGATCAGAGAACCAATGGTCACTTGATATGTGTATTAATTTAAAATAGCATAATTTAATTAGGAAATTTTCTAGTTTTCTAGAAAAATCAGAATCAGAAATATGGCCAGGTAACCAACAGGAACCCGTTTTAAATGTTCTGGATTAGGGAACCAGTGAACATTTGAAGTTTTTATCAAGTTTTCAAAAAACATATTTAGATTAATTAAATTTAAAAATTCCTGTAAAATTAAGAACATATTCGATATCAGAATTAGAAATATTGCCAAGTGGCCTACGGGAACTCGTTCTGAATGTTTCGGATCATGTTACCAGAGGAAACTTGAATTTTTAATTTATTTTAAAATTGCATATTTTAATTAATGAAATTTTTAAATCCCTGGAAAAATCTGAATGTATTTAAAATAAGAAATAAAAATGTTGCCAAGAGGCCGACTGTTCCGGATCAGGGAGCCAGTGGTCACTTGGCATATTTTAATTAGGAATTTTCTAGATTTCTAGAAAAATCTGAATTTATTTGAAATCAGAATTGAAAATGTTGTCAAGTGGCCAACGAGAACCTGTTCTGACTGGTCACAATTTTTATTAATTTAAAAAATATATATTTATTTTACTGATTTTTTTAAAGATTTGGAAAAATCACAGTTTATTTAAAATCAGATTTGAAAATATAGCCAAGTGGCCAACGGAAACCCATTCTGAATGTTCCGGTTCAGGGAACCAGTGGTTACTTGAAATGTTTATTAATTAAAAAAAGCATATTTTAATAAGGAAATTTTCTAGTTGTCTAGAAAAATCTGAATTTATTCAAAATCAGAATCAGAAATGTGGCCAGGTGATCAAAAAAACCCGTATTAAATGTTCTGGATTAGGAACCAGTCCCAGAACATTTGTTTTTTTATTAATTTTAATAAAGCATATTTTATTTTTTTAATTGCTGGAAAATCTAAATTTATTTAAAATTAGAAATATAAATGTTGTCAAGGGGCCAACGAAAACCTGTTCTGACTGGTCACATTTTTATAAATTTAAAAAAACTGATTTTTTTATTAATTTTTGCAAAAAATCACAATTTATTTGAAATCAGAATCATAAATGTGGCCAGGTGACCAACAGGAACCCGTTTTAAATCTTCTGGATTGGGAACCAGTTATCATCTGAAATTACTATCAAGTTTTCAAAAAAACATATTTTGATTAATGAAATTTTAAAATTCCTGTTAAAATTCAGAACATATTCGAAATCAGAATTAAAAATGTTGCTAAGTAGCCAACGAGATCCTGTTCTAACTGGTCACAATGTTTATTAATTTAATATATAGAATTACTTTCAAGTATTAATAGATTTTTTTTTCTGAAAATGTTTGTATTTTCTTAATACGAACCGTCGAAAAATTAAGATGAAGATTATGTAGAGATTATTTTTTTAAATGTATGGTTGAGAATTTCTCAAATAAAATTAGTACTACACTTAACTCATTTCTTAATATGTCTGCCTCTGAATATGTAATTTCTTTTGAGTTTTGAGTAATGTTTTTTTTTCTAAATTTAAACATTTTTCTTAAATTCTTAAATTCTTAAATACTTAAATTCTTAAATTCTTAAATTCTTAAATTCTTAAATTCTTAAATTCTTAAATTCTTAAATTCTTAAATTCTTAAATTCTTAAATTCTTAAATTCTTAAATTCTTAAATTCTTAAATTCTTAAATTCTTAAATTCTTAAATTCTTAAATTCTTAAATTCTTAAATTCTTAAATTCTTAAATTCTTAAATTCTTAAATTCTTAAATTCTTAAATTCTTAAATTCTTAAATTCTTAAATTCTTAAATTCTTAAATTCTTAAATTCTTAAATTCTTAAATTCTTAAATTCTTAAATTCTTAAATTCTTAAATTCTTAAATTCTTAAATTCTTAAATTCTTAAATTCTTAAATTCTTAAATTCTTAAATTCTTAAATTCTTAAATTCTTAAATTCTTAAATTCTTAAATTCTTAAATTCTTAAATTCTTAAATTCTTAAATTCTTAAATTCTTAAATTCTTAAATTCTTAAATTCTTAAATTCTTAAATTCTTAAATTCTTAATTCTTAAATTCTTAAATTCTTAAATTCTTAAATTCTTAAATTCTTAATTCTTAAATTCTTAAATTCTTAAATTCTAAAATTCTAAAATTCTAAAATTCTAAAATTCTAAATTCTTAAATTCTTAAATTCTTAAATTCTTAAATTCTTAAATTCTTAAATTCTTAAATTCTTAAATTCTTAAATTCTTAAATTCTTAAATTCTTAAATTCTTAAATTCTTAAATTCTTAAATTCTTAAATTCTTAAATTCTTAAATTCTTAAATTCTTAAATTCTTAAATTCTTAAATTCTTAAATTCTTAAATTCTTAAATTCTTAAATTCTTAAATTCTTAAATTCTTAAATTCTTAAATTCTTAAATTCTTAAATTCTTAAATTCTTAAATTCTTAAATTCTTAAATTCTTAAATTCTTAAATTCTTAAATTCTTAAATTCTTAAATTCTTAAATTCTTAAATTCTTAAATTCTTAAATTCTTAAATTCTTAAATTCTTAAATTCTTAAATTCTTAAATTCTTAAATTCTTAAATTCTTAAATTCTTAAATTCTTAAATTCTTAAATTCTTAAATTCTTAAATTCTTAAATTCTTAAATTCTTAAATTCTTAAATTCTTAAATTCTTAAATTCTTAAATTCTTAAATTCTTAAATTCTTAAATTCTTAAAATCTTAAAATCTTTAATTTTTGGAAGAAAAATGTCAAATATTGGAAATGCAATTTGTTTCGGAATTATTCGAAATTAAGTGTGGAATATGGAATACAATCTGTATTAAAATTTAAAGATTTTGAATGTTTAGAATTTCTAAATCTAAAATTCAATTATATTAAAATTTTAGATTTTGGTTTTTTGAGCTTATATTTTTGAAGTTAAATTTCATTTATTAGATTTTTAATTTTGTTTATATTGGTTTATAATTTTCTATTTCATTTATATTAGTCGAAATTATTGTAGTGTCTTTCTGATTTGCAAAAATAATTTTTGGTGACACTTTTCTTGATGTCTCTTTAGGTATTTTTAAAAGGATTTTTGCTATCATTCCTTCAAACATAAAACGAGTTTAATTTTTTTATCAAATACTTTCTTAATTAGGTTTTTCTTTGGAAATTATGTTTCTTGAATGTTTGTCGCGATTTTTTTTATATGGCGTGAATTTCGCGCGGATTGAGGTTTCGGTCAGCGCGGATTTGGCGCGGATTTTCTTTCGACTTTCCCGTAACAACCCTGCGATGTCCACTGGTTTCTTGATCCTGTAATAGTCTGAACACCACTGCATTCCCAACATACCCATTCACACTTAATTTCCATTTTTATTACCATGCCCGGACCTCGCACAACAAGACCAGGTTTTGTCTTTCAAAACACAAACCCTGCCTGGCTGTAGAGCCCACACACAGTTAGAACCACTTGGCGCAAGCATAATTGCTGATGCTTGCGTATAGCCTTTTTCGAACCATATTTCGGTTCATCGACAATTGGCCGGGACGCTGACTCCTGCTGAGCCAGCGCAAGGGTTCAACCCAGTACAAGCCAACTCCAGAAGTCTATACTGTAGCACGTAAGTGTCACCACTCAAATTACATGTGATGCAACAAATTTGACTAGTATAAATACCCGAGTTCAAATAAACAAAGAGGAGTCTTTTCGGCTGGAACATCAAGGCGACTTGTCTACTTTATTTCGAGCTCCGAGCTGGTTACTGCTCCTCGCAGTCTACCACACCTTGGATAGCTCTTAATGCAAAGAAAGTCCCTGCAGGTTTCCCCGCGGTTCTTACGCCTCGCACTGTCGAACGTTTGAGATATTACAATCCGGAACAGTCAGAACGGATTCCCGTTGGCCACTTGGCAACATCTAATTCTGATTTCAAGTAAATTCTGAATTTTTAAAGGAATTTTAAAATTTCATTTATCAAAATATGTTTTTGAAAACATGATAAAAATTTCAAATGTTCTCTGGTTCCCTAATCCGGATTATTAAAAGCGGGTTCCTGTTGGTCACCTGGCCACATTTCTGATTCTGATTTTGAATTAATTCTGATTTTTCTAAAAACTTGAAAATTTTTAATTAAAATATGCTTTTTTAATCAATAAACACTTCAAGTGACCACTGGTTCCCTGATCCGGAACTTTCAGAACGGGTTCCCGTTGGCTACTTGGAAATATTTTTAATTCTGATTTCAAATTAACTGTGATTTTTTCCAAAAATTAAAAAAATCAGCAAAATAAATATATTTTTTTAATTAATTAAAATTGTGACTAGTCAGAACAGGTTCTCGTTGGTCACCTGACAACATTTTCAATTCTGATTTCAAATAAATTTAGATTTTTCTAGAAATCTAGAAAATTTCATAATTAGAATATGCTTTATAAAATAAAAAAGTCAAGTGAACACTGGTTCCCTGATCCAAATCATTCAGAACGGATTCCGTCGGCCACTTGCCTAATTCTGATTTCAAATATGTTCTGAATTTTTAAAGGAATATAAAAATTTTATGATTATAAGTGGAATTTTTGAATGTCATTTATTGAAATATGCTTCATTAATATTAATAAAAAAAAATCAAGTGTCTTCTGTTTCCCTGATCCGGATCAGTCTGAACGGGTTCCAGTTGACCACTTAGCAACATATTTAATTCTGATTTTAAATAAATTCTGAATTTTTACAGGAATTTTAAAATTTGATTAATCAAAATATGATTTTGAAAACCTGATAAAAATTTCAAATATTCACTTGTTCCCTAATCCGGATCAATTAAAACGGGTTACTGTTTGTCACCTGGCCACATTTCTGATTCTGATTTTGAATTAATTCTGATTTTTCTAGAAAACTAGAAAATTTCTTAATTAATATATGCTTTTTTCTAAATTAATAAACATTTCAAGTGACCACTGGTTCCCTGATCCGGAACATTCTGAACGGGTTCCCGTTGGCCATTTGGAAACATTTCTTATTCTGATTTCAAATAAACCACTATATTTTTTAAATTAATAAAAATTGTGATCAGTCACTTGGCCACTTGGCAACATTTCTAATGCTGATTTCAATAAATTTAGATTTTTCTAGAAATCTAAAAAATCTTAATGAAAATATGCTTTATAAAATAAACAAAAAAAGTAAAGTTTTTAAAATTAATTAAAAATTCAAGTTTCCTCTGGTAACATGATCCGAAACATTCAGAACGAGTTCCCGTAGGCCACTTGGCAATATTTCTAATTCTGATATCGAATATGTTCTTAATTTTTACAGGAATTTTTAAATTTAATTAATCTAAATATGTTTTTTGAAAACTTGTTAAAAACTTCAAATGTTCACTGGTTCCCTAATCCGGATTATTTAAAGCGGGTTCCTGGCCACATTTCTGATTCTGATTTTGAATAAATTCAGATTTTTCTAGACAACTAGAAAATTTCCTTATTAAAATATGCTTTTTTAATTAATAAACATTTAAAAATAACCACTGGTTCCCAGAACCGGAACATTTAGAATGGGTTTCCGTTGGCCACTTGGCTATATGTTCAAATCTGATTTTAAATAAACTGTGATTTTTTCCAAAACTTTAAAAAAAATCAGTAAAATAAATATATATTTTTTAAATTAATAAAAATTGTGACCAGTCAGAACAGGTTCTCGTTGGCCACTTGACAACATTTTCAATTCTGATTTCAAATTAATTCAGATTTTTCTAGAAATCTAGAAAATTCCTAATTAAAATATGCCAAGTGACCACTGGCTCCTGATCCGGAACAGTCGGCCTCTTGGCAACATTTTTATTTCTTATTTTAAATACATTCAGATTTTTCCAGGGATTTAAAAATTTCATTAATTAAAATATGCAATTTTAAAATAAATTAAAAATTCAAGTTTCCTCTGGTAACATGATCCGAAACATTCAGAACGAGTTCCCGTAGGCCACTTGGCAATATTTCTAATTCTGATATCGAATATGTTCTTAATTTTTACAGGAATTTTTAAATTATTTAATCTAAATATTTTTTTTGAAAACTTGATAAAAACTTCAAATGTTCACTGGTTCCCTAATCCAGAACATTTAAAACGGGTTCCTGTTGGTTACCTGGCCATATTTCTGATTCTGATTTTTCTAGAAAACTAGAAAATTTCCTAATTAAATTATGCTATTTTAAATTAATACACATATCAAGTGACCATTGGTTCTCTGATCTGGAATATTCAGAACGAGTTCCCGTTGGCCACTTGGCCACATTTCTGATTCTGATTTCGGATTAATTCATATTTTTCCAGAAACCTTGAAAATTTCTTAATAAAAATCTGCCTTTAAAATTAAAAATGTCAAGTGTCCACTGGTTCCATGATCCGGAACATTCAGAGCAGGTTCCCGTTGGCCACTTGGCCATGTTTTTGTGGTAATATGAATATGAAGTAGCAAAGAATGCTTCAACAACACTTTTATTTATATCTGTCTGACACATTGGAATTGTGAAAATATTGCTTAATTTTTCCGGAGTTTCCGGATCCGGATTGACCGGAACCGGTTCTCAATGGCCACCTTTTCAATTAAACACCTTCAAACATGCTGGGACCAACATTTTTTAGTTTGTATGGATTGTTTCATGCTATAGTGCGTTCACTTCGCATTAAGAGCAAAAAACTTCAAATTTTTGAAGTTTTTTCACAGTTTTGGTCAATATTCCGGATTTCCTCCGGAACCGGTTACGGGAACCGGCCAATGGGACCAAATCTTGAGTTTTTCTAACAATTTACCGTCGAATGACACCGGAAGCGTCCAAAAAGACCTAATTGATCAGAAGTTACAGAGAAAACAAAATTAAAAATATATTCCGACGGGGGGTGATTCATATGCAAAACTTCTGCATTGAATATCTCGAGTTAGGATAACAATAAAAATATGCGCCAGGTTGCATTTTGTTCAGGAAGCCGATCCCTAGAGGAGCATTTTTTTTCGTGCTGCCAAAAAATAAAAAAAATATTTTGTTACGCTGTGTAATCAACAATTGTTTGAAAGATAACGCAAAAAATCACTTTTTATTATAATTTTTTATAAAATTTCTTAAAATTAGTCAAAGAAATTAAACAACGATGAACAAATTGCATTTAAATATTTTGAATTTTAATTATGTGTTTAAATTCATTTGATTTGCATAACAATTTACACTAAAATCATATTTGTTAACCATTTTGTAATGTATTATTTTTTTTTAACTATCAATAATCTAATCTAATCTAATCTAATCTAATCTAATCTAATCTAATCTAATCTAATCTAATCTTATCTAATCTAATCTAATCTAATCTAATATAATCTAATCTAATCTAATCTAATCTAATCTAATCTAATCTAATCTAATCTAATCTAATCTAATCTAATCTAATCTAATCTAATCTAATCTAATCTAATCTAATCTAATCTAATCTAATCTAATCTAATCTAATCTAATCTAATCTAATCTAATCTAATCTAATCTAATCTAATCTAATCTAATCTAATCTAATATAATCTAATCTAATCTAATCTAATCTAATCTAATCTAATCTAATCTAATCTAATCTAATCTAATCTAATCTAATCTAATCTAATCTAATCTAATCTAATCTAATCTAATCTAATCTAATCTAATCTAATCTAATCTAATCTAATCTAATCTAATCTAATCTAATCTAATCTAATCTAATCTAATCTAATCTAATCTAATCTAATCTAATCTAATCTAATCTAATCTAATCTAATCTAATCTAATCTAATCTAATCTAATCTAATCTAATCTAATCTAATCTAATCTAATCTAATCTAATCTAATCTAATCTAATCTAATCTAATCTAATCTAATCTAATCTAATCTAATCTAATCTAATCTAATCTAATCTAATCTAATCTAAGCTAATCTTATCTAATCTAATCTAATCTAATCTAATCTAATCTAATCTAATCTAATCTAATCTAATCTAATCTAATCTAATTCAATCTAATCAAAGCTAAAGAACTTTTCTTGGCATTATTTATAATTGCAAAATGTAACGTATTTGAAAAATTAAAGCGGCCAGCTTTTCTGTGTTGTGATTACCGCAGAGAGGATTCAATAAATTATCAATAAATGTATAAACTGCTTTTAATGAAGTTTTGCCTGATCTGTATGGAATTACAAAAAACCCCTATTTCTGGAATTAGGGAAAGCAAAAAACACTTTATTGCTCTTATTTTATGAATTAGAGGTTCAGGACGCACTTCGTTTTGGAGGTATTTGAGCAAATTAATTTTATAAAATCTCAATAAAATTAAAACAGATAAATTATAAATTCTTGACTTTTTAATTAGGTCATATAAACAAATGATAACATTGAGTCTATCCCTTTCACACCTTGTGTCAATGTTCATTGGAGTAAGCGGGATACTTCCAATGTTAACATTTGTTTGTAAGACTTAATAAAAAAAATCTAGAATTTAACTAACAAAATTTCTTTAAAATTTTCCACGATTAATCCAATACTCCATTTTTTTATAAAAAAAATGTGTCAGGAGTTTTTATTCTGTATCTAGAACTATGTTAACATTAAAGACACTTTTCTGTTAATAATTTTGCTTTTAACGTTTATTTTGAGCAGTTTTTTAATTTCCGATAAATTGCCGAGAAATGTAAATGTTTTGTATTCGGCATGCCGCGTTATTTCGATTATTTTGCCGTGAAAAATCACTAGCCCTAGTCATGGAACGATTTTCAAAAACGTACCATGGATTTTGAACACATTGTTCGTGGTTCCCAATGTCATGAACGCGTGTTCACGATTTTGGGAACTCTTTTTTCTCCGTGCAGGGACTGACGACCTTAGGAGTGCGAGTCCAACCGCCGACCAACGACTCCACCAGGGTAGGCTTGGTTTGGTATGCTGTTTGTACTTACACGGGGGAGACGACTCCTACATTTGGAATGACTGACCTGCCTAACAACATCTAAGGCCGGAACTGACGTTTACGCTTCCCCATCCGATGGAATGCTTTCTTCGTGATTAAAAAAAATAATTCAAAATTTATTTGTTTCACTTTGTATAACGAAGGCATGAAATTACACCGAAATCAAGAAAAAAAACTCCAAGTGACAGCCAATGCCTCATCCGTGATTGACATCTGAGCAAATTGTAAAAATCAACACTCGATTACATCGCCCCGACAGCCAACTCATGCATCGTCCTTGAAGTCCCTGTGCTGCACAACAGTGTATGCACTTCGTTGATGCATCGAAAAATAAAGCAAACACACCTTCCCACACCACCACAGAAAAAAAGAAAATAAAAAAGAATGCATCCACCGTTCATTCAGTTTTCGTGGTACGTCTTCGGTTTTCGGCAAACATTTGCTGTTGCTGTTGGTGGTGGTGGTGGTTTCGGGCTAGTTTTGCTCTTTTGGCACAGAGAAGGGTGAAAGCAGCTCGCGCGAGCAGCAAAAATGAAAAAAAGAGCAAAAAAAAGGTGCGATGCTTTTCAATTTGAGTTGATTGATAGGTTGATTGATTGATGGATTTCGATGGAATGACTGACAGCGTTATTGAGTGCTAAACACATTCACAGCGCCCAGCGACGAGGATGGTTGGTTGATGATGGTGCTATACTAGGGTTGTACATCAAGGCCACCGGTCGTCGTCCAGTGCTGAAAGTGGTTGTTGGAACAGGAACAGCTGTTAAGGTGCGGCGGAAGTCACGTCCTGTGACGAGCGCTTGACTGATGGAAGCATTACCGGGCCGGACTTTTGGCCGCAGGAAAAAAAATGTTCACCAAGTGCGGGCAGTGGTTTTCAGCAAAGTGTGTCGTTTTAGAACTGACTTTTTAGAATTGGGGTTTTTTTGGGAAAATTGTGATAGGTTTTGTTAAATAGACAAAACATGCTAGCAATGAGCGCATAAAAAATGTAGATTGACGGTTTATCAGAAGTTTTTAATCAACTCAGCAAATAATTTACATTGAAAAAACGAAAAAGTTTTAAACCTGATGAACATAGAACAAAATATGCATTATTACAACATTAACTGTTTTTATTAAAACCTAAATTTTTCATAATTTCAAATATAGGAGTAACAAATTCAGGAAACTTCAGTTACTTTGGGAGTACCTGTAACCTTTACCTTCATGAGCGGGGATTCTTCAAGACAAAACGATAAAATTACGTCCAAAGTGTTTTATTGAAATTTGTAAAGAAGTTCGATATTTGATTGTATTTGATGTTCGATAAGCATTTTAGACACACCAAGGTGAGTCTAAGCATAATCTGGTATATTATTTTGAGATTAAAGCAAAAACAAAATCATTGGTATTTTCCAAGTTTTCTGTAGTAGCAAAGCTGTAATAGTTAATGTGTAAAGTACTTATGATAATTTAAATTTTATTATTTTACATTTTTAAAGTTAGTTTTTTGCATCAACAAAATTTCCTCTAAAATTCGATACAAATTCCGGATTTTCTTTATTTCACCTTTTCTCACTACAAGTAGAATTTTCGAGATATTTAGTATGTTTTAGGGAACAAACAAAAAAAGTATGTTCGCCATATCAGGGATGCATAAAATATGCATGAATCGTGCAATTTCGGAAAAATAATGATGGTTTTGGTCAAACAAAATTTATGAATTCATCTTTAGGTGAAAAAAAAATCAAATAGAATCACCCACCCACAGTAGAAAGCCGAGAGAATAGCTCTATCAAAATTAAATGGAAGAATAAACCTCTCGTGGGTGAAACACCACGAAATTATGTTCATTTATTCATTGAAGCAGTTCATCCCATTAAGTGGCTTATATTGCCAAATGACCATCTCATAGTCATCAAACTTTGGTAGCCGATACGGCAAAGGCGCGGTTCGATATGTCAAAGGTCTTAGGTTCGAGTCTCGATATCGGCACTTTTTGATGAACTTTTTTGAAAATGAACCCATGAGAATCACGCTTTCGCCAATCTCGGGATTTATCCTCTGTGTCCGTTCACAGTACCTTTATATTACCAGATCGTGTTCTTTATTCTCTCGGATGGCGCTGCCCAAATGTTGGTGCATATTTCTCATATAGTTAAATAAAAAAAACGTTTTACGGTGGATAATGCTACCTGCGAAAATATACCATCGAAAAATTTGCAAATATTATCATTTCGAGACATTGTTGATTAGAAAACAGTTTTCTGAAACATAGCCTCTTACATTTGAAAAATTCTCTGTGAAATCGGTCCTTTTTAAACTTTTCCAAAATTTCCAGAACTGGCAAAAAATCATTTCGCGCCAACTGGCAAACCAGTCGAAATGCATTTTCTCTGATTAAGCTCCAATTTGGTGAAGCTATTGATACTATCAAACTATATAAGAATCCAGATTTGAAACCTTATTGGACCCTCCTTTCTTTTTTGGAATCGCCGTTTTGCGATTTTCGTCATTTTTTCAAAAAACCTCTATTTTCAAGTGGCCATATCTTATACACAATCAGATTTCGGATTGAAATCAAACTTAGATGCATTTTGTGCAATTGAAAACTTTACATGCAATTTTCTCAATATACATGCGATTTATTTTTGAAGTAAACTACACCATCGTGTTCTCCAGACGATTTTACAAATAAGAATCAATTTTTCGAAAGTTGGACAATTTAAAATCTCTTGAGATAACGAATGCTATACTCATTTTTAGGTAACTTTTTTAAAAATAGTGGCAGTTATTTTTTTAATTCATGCCCATGTTTGCCCACTTAAAAAAAATCAAAAGCTGAGAAAATTCTCTAAATTTTGATTTTTTGAACTTTGTTGATACGACCCTTAGTTACTGAGATATTGCCATGCAAAGATTTAAAAACAGCAAAATTGTGTTTTTTTTAATGCTCACTCAAACAACCCAACATTTTCTAATGTCGATATCTCAGCAACTAATGGTCTGCTTTTCAATGTTGATTTATGAAACATTCGCAAAATTTTCCTATCTATCCGAAAACAATATTTTATTTTATTTTAAATCAAAAATCAAACCATCCACATTAACGACCCCCGGGTCTTTTGTGGTCTCTATTGCAAGTTTCTGCTCGAACCTAGGAGTCCGAAGGCTTGAATGGGGAGAGCACCCAAACCTCTTTTTACTCCAAGGAACCTTCCACGACGACCTTTGGATTGCGAGTCCAACCGCCGCCAGCGATTCCACCGGAGTAGGCTTGGTTTGGTGTGTTGTTTGTACTTATGGCATGGAGACAACTCCTACACCTGGAATGACTTAACGGCCCAACAACCAAGGCCGGGACCGACATTTTACTTCCTCATCCGATGGAAGGTTGCAGCAGATGGGAATCGAACCCAAAATCATCCGCTTATAAAGCGGACAGCGTAACCATTCGGCCACGCACTTATTTTAAATCAATATTACGCCATTTCTCAGCAAAATGTTGTCCGATTAACAAAGTTTTAAAAAAAGTGAGATACCACACCTTTTCAAAGATATTATTTCAATTGTTTTTTTTTTTACACTTTTTGAAAATTTTCAGCAAAAAATGCGAAAATTTTATCAAAAACTGCAAAATTTCAATGGAAATCGCATTGCAATCAGCTGAAATCAATTTAAAATGCATTTCCCTGCGTTCAGAATCATTTTAAGCATGTTTAGGTTAATTTAAAAATCTATTGAATTTTTTAAAATTTTCGATGTTTGCTACGCCAAAAAAAAATTCGCTGAAATTTTTGTTTTCGTTCAATCTTACATTCATTTCGTCAAATATTGCATCAATATGTATGTAATTGTCTGCTACAACTTTATAGAACATTCTTACTTTTTAAAAAATAACCCTGCAATGATATAAATAAACAAGAAATTTTAAAATGATAAATTTTATTTTAAATGAAAAAATAACCCTTCTGAGTCAATAATAGATTCGAAAAGTACATTAGATTTCCCTTTAAATGACATGTTCCAAAAAAATTACAGTTTTAAGTAACGAAAAATCGCAGAGTTTTTAAGAAAAAAAAAGTTTTTATTTCGATGCAAAATACGTTTTTTTCTTCGGAATACTGAGAGCGTCATCAAATCGGGCGTCCAATTTTACATAAAAGTCCCTTTGACACCAAATTTCTATCTCCTCTTTTTTCACCTCTTTTTTCGCATGTTCAAAAATGGAAGGGGTCGTACCGCCCCTCCGTCACGAGATATCAAAAAATGGACCTTGATTCGTGATCAGGGACAAAAGTTACCCGTTAGGATAAAGTTTTACACAAATCGAAGAGGGGTGGGGCAACTGCTGTGTGAGTTGGCGGAGAATTACCTACATATTTTTTGCGTGCAGTCCTAGTCAAAACTTAGCACTTTGCCGAAGACAACAAATCAATCAGAAAATGTCTTCCCAAGATACAGATTTTATATGATCAACCCGCAAAATTGTAATGGCTTTTTTGACATAGAGAATTAATCATAATACACCAAATAATCGATCAGAAAATTGCTTTACAAGATCTAGTTTTCAAATATTTACACACCTTGAAGACTTGTATAGACATACCAATGATGCAAAATGTTTTCTTTGAACGTAGAAAATCAACCCAAAAAAATAGTCTGGTTACTGAATTGATTCTTATAGTCGTTATGAATTATCAAACAATCAAGTCATGGTTTTTACAAATTGTTTGGAAACCACTGACGGTTTCCTGATTCTAGTTTTTCACTTTTTCGAGACAGTTCAAATCACTCTCCGGTAATGCATCAACCACTCCTGAGGAACCAGTCCAGGGCAAGGATAGTTCCGAAAGCAGACAACCCATCTAGGATGAAAACCCTAAAAAGTTCCCGAGGAATAATGAAATTTATATTTATGACGTGTGGTGTATGTTTTTGGGGAATTATTTTTAAGAGCAATGAATATTGATTTTGGCCCAGTACTCTCTGGGTCGTCAATTTTCACCACGTCATGCCCGTACGATTTGTTCACCTCCTGTTGCTCATAGCTTGGGAGAGTAGCTGTACGAATCGATTGGGACGAATGGATGGATGGATGGATGGTTTGGCAAGGCGAAGGTGATCGTGATCAAGTGGGTGAGTTTAGTTTAGACTGAATAGTGATGGAAGGTCGGACGATGATTGATTGGATTTGTGTGTGATGCGCGCTGCTGGCCTGTCGGGACCGGGAGATGATGGTTCAGAAAACGCGTCCGAGCTGTTGAATTGGTTGGTCTTTTCATATTCAATACAAAGTGAAGCAGCACACGTGTGTGATAAGCTGTTCTGCGCTCAAAAGAAGTGGTGCCAGCAAAACTTTGGAAAGCAAGGAGAAATTCCAGCTGATATTGGTTCGGCCCGCAGTGATTAATGTCCTCCCAGCAAGAGCGACATTTCATGTTTCACGGAACTTGCTCGCTCGGGAAGAATTGAGCGACCCGGGACAGATTCGTCGATGCGTCCGATTGTGGTGTGTCCCTTGCAAGGATCCTTTCGTAAGGCTGTAAATCACTCACCCAAGAAATAAAGAGAAAGTTTTTGTTTTGTCCAAAATACAAACAGTCTGCTGCTGCTCTTGTTTTGAGCCGCTGCGAAGCGAAAGGAATTTCCGAAGAAATCCGATGTGTCCCCGGGTTGTGTGTGCCCTTTTAAGGGGCACTTTCCAGCAGAGTGCAACAGGAGAAACAGAAAACGGTTCATTTATGGTCGGTTCTCTCTGTCTCCGATTATTTCCAGCAATTAATCTCGGACCATGTGTGCATGTGCTTTCGAGAAACTGACTTGACCGGAAAAATTCCAATAATTCATATTATGCAAAAATTGTCCAGCTTTCTTCGCCGTTTCTTGCCGTTTCGTCTTGAAGTCGTCACACTACTCTGCTGCCTGGGAACCCATGCCGGGTGAGACACAGTTACGAAGCATAAAACAGGAGACACGCCAAAAATGTGCGTGTGATGTAAGGCGACTGTTTTTGACAAACTTGCCTGCTCTCTTTCTTGTGGTGCCTTCGTCCTCTTTGGGTTGATTTATGGCGGTGTTTGTCGATTTGTGTAAACTAATCAGGAAGCGGACCAAACTTCAGGCGTAATGCTTGGGACAGCGGATTGATGCGTTGCGAAATATGGATGCGGAAGAAACAATCACGTTATTTTTAGGGATATAAAAATGATACTAATTAAACAATAGTAAAAAATAATACAAAACGAATTATAGAGACAAGTTTAGTTATTTTTTAAAGCAATGTCAACTAATTGTTCGATAAAATTAAACATAGAAATTTTCTTTAACTTGCAGAGTAATTTTTCAGAGTGTAACAATGTTCTACAAAGAGAACAATTACAAAAAATTAGATATATATACAAAAGGGACCATCCATAAACCATGTGGACATTTAAGGGGGGGGGGGGGTATGGCGATTGTCCACGCTCCATACAAATAAGATTTTTTTGTATGGATAATTATCCACGAAGGGGGGGTTGAGAATCCCAAAAAAGTGTCCACGTGGTTTATGGATGGTCCCTAAGGGGTTAGCTCATAAACATCACGAGTTATTGCGATTTTACAAAAAAAAAAGTTCCTTTTTGCGTTTCTCTTTGTTTCGTCGTCCGTGTCTATCACGGGTGGCTATGAACGGCCATGATCAAAGACGACCAACTTTTCCAAAACTTTTCTTATAAGTAAACCCCTTATGTAATTGTCTCCTCTATAACTTTGTCGAACATGATTACCCTATTAAAAAATTACCCTGCAAGTTGACGAAAATGTCTATGTTTAATTTTATCGAAAAATTGTTTGTCATTGATGAAAAAGTATTTAAATTTGTCACTAAAATTCGTTTTGCATTAATTTTTACTACTGTTTTGATAGTATCATTTTTTTATATCCTTAAAAATTAAAAAAAAATGTCTTTTCTACAACTTTGTAGAACATTGTAAACTCTGAAATATAAACATGCAAAGTTAGAAAAAAACACGAAATTTTAAAAAGAAATATTTTATTCTAAATGAAAAAAGTACCCTTCTGCGTTAATTTAGATTCGAAAATTACATTAAATTTTCCTTAAAATTACACGTTCCAAAAAATTTTACAGACAAGTAACGGCTAATCGCAGAGTTTTTAAATTTTTTAATGTATTTTTTTCGATGAAAAATACGTTTTGCCTTTCTTTCTAAAGAAAGGTATAGGTTTTACTTTATGGCTGGTCGTTATTTTCATCTTCGTAAATATTACACCCAAAATTCAGAGTCGAGATAATCGTTCTCTCAAAATTTATTGAGGGCTCAGTGCCAAAATCGATAGAATAATGGTACCAAATCACACCATCATAACAAATGAGTTCATTCGTTAGTTGAAACAATAAATCTCCAACAAGTGTCATACATCGACTTCTGACTTCTCCATGGTCACCAAGCTGTGGTGACCGAGGCAGCTAAGTCATTGGATTGGTTTGTTAAAGGTCTCTGGTTCGATTCCCGTTGTCGACACTTTTGGTTTTTTGTTTGACGGATGAACTTTTTTTGCAAATGAACCTCGAGAGAATAGTTCTATCGCCCATCTCGAGCTGTGTTCTCTGCGTCCGTGAATGGTACCACTATTCTCTCGACTCGAGATCATCATTCTTTCGGACTAGCGCTGCCCAGTTTTGGGTGTACGATTCAGCTTGAATTATCATCGGAAAAATCGTCGAAAAATCACACTGCATCGATTTTCGACGCTTCGTCGCCAAGTCGACAAGTTGTCAAGTTGAGCTTCGAATACTGGCGCGAGAATGTTGGCGCATATAGTTTATAGCTCGAGATATACTCGTTTGTAGTAGCTTGTCTACCGATGTTTCCTACAACATGTAAGATATCGTAACTTTTCGGTTTCTTTTGCCCTGTCTGTCCGACATATCAAACTTCATGAAATTGACAGATATGTAAATCTACGGTCATGCTGTTGTTTGCTGATCCATTCTGGCCAATCTAAACCGGTTACCGGAGGCCCCTTGGAGACACTTCCGGAATATGAGGGAAAAACCATCATCCGACATATCAAACTTCATGAAATTGAAAAATGTGTCAATCTTGATATGTCGGATGATAGGATTTCTCTCATATTCCGGAAGTGTCCCCAAGGGGCCACCGGTAACCGGCTCCAGATTGGCCAGAATGGGTCAGTGAACAACGGCATGACCATAACTTGACATATCTTTGAATTTCATGAAGTTTGATATGTCGGATGATAGGGGTTCTCTCATATTCCGAAAGTGTCTCCAAGGGGCCACCGGTAACCGGTTCCAGATTGGCCAGAATGGATCAGCGAGCAACGGCATGACCGTAGGATGACATATCTTTCAATTTCATGAAGTTTGATATGTCGGATGATAGGGTTTCCCTCATATTCCGGGAATGTCCCCAAAGGGCACCGGGAACCAGTTCCAGAATGGGCAGAATGGATCAGGGGACAACGGCATGACCGTAGATTGACATATCTTTCAATTTCATGGAGTTTGATATGCAACATGATGGGTTTTCACCAAAAAAGTCAAGTTGGCCGTTTATCGGATACCCGGGAACCGGTTCCATGTTACCCGGAAGTGTCCACTAACACTCCAGAGTGGTCCTGGCAATCGTGTATTGTGTTTTTAGTAAGTTTTTATGGATCAATTTCAACTATCATGAGAGTATTGGTATCACATACATGTGAAAAACAGTAAAACATGAACATTTCGGATGTTCCAGATTTCCGGAACCGGTAGGTCACCTGGCCCTGATATTAATATTTGTGGTCAAAGTACAGGTAAATACCTGTTGAATGCAACCCGGAGCATCCTGATTGGTTGAAATTTGCCGGAGATACAGGTCGTCAAAGTTGGGGTCTCAAAAAGGTCCTTTTTCGGTTGTAGCCGATTCCCGGTGGCCACAGGGACCAAATCCGGTTTTCCAGGTAGGTTTCGGAAAAGGGACGTTCTAAGCTTTCATTTGTGACCAAAAGAACCGGAATCGTTCAAAAACTGGATTTTTGACGATTTTTTTAAAGTTTGGGGTCGAAAAGGACCCCAATACCTTTAAAGTAACTTTTTTTATGGACGCTCCCTTAGGGTTCGTCCAAAGTTTGTTTGTTTTGTGAAATGTGTATTTATACTATAAATTTAATGTCAGAAAATTTCAAGGCTTTAGCATGTATATAGCAAAAGTTATGTCAAATTTAATTTTCAAAAAGGCCGAAAAGGACCCCAATACCATAATGAGAGTCGGGTTTCTTGCTTGTTTGTGGAAAATGATGATTTTGAGTGCTGATTAGGATGACAAAAAAATGACAATTTTGGATTATCTTTAGAAGTAAAAGGTAAATAAAAGGTAAAAATAAGTTACTGTACCATTTTTTTGCCGAATCAGTTAAGGTTTAAGGGTTGCTATTGATCATTGAAGTTTATATGGGAAAATTCACAAAAAATCCCCATGACAGAGCAAAAAAGTCAAAATTCAACTAAAAATTTTAGTCTAAAATGGCGTCATTTTTTAATTGCTTTAACGATCTGTGGAATCGAGTCTGATGGTATCCCTGATGAAGATTTTTTTATTGTCACCCTAGTGTTGATACGCTATGTGAGATAGAATGACCCATGTGGTAAAGTGTTTCGGATTTGAATTCATAGGACATTATTATGTAAACTCATCTTAAGAAAGTGCCAATTACGTCTCTGATGCAAGTGTTCTAAATTTCAAGACCTAAAATCATATTGTTTTGGGCAAACTAGTGCATTTTTGAATTCGAGCAGATAAAATGTTGTTTGTAACATGTGCTTATATACGAATTGGTCCATTCGATTTCTAAACGATGGACAGAAATTGTCATTCAAACAAAAGAAAACAAAAATAGCTCGAGACATTTCTTGACCTATCCAAGGGACGCACATTTGCATAGAAATGCAGCAGACCATCGAGCTTGTCTTATCAACTTTGCTTCAGACCGAAGCCTTTCAACCGAACTCCGAGATTGAGTGTCTCTGGCACAAATTTGTCTCATGAAGTGGAACTCTTCGAGCAAACGGCAAAGTCTTATGTAAAATCACACCAACTCGGTTTGGGAGTGAAAACTTTTCACTTTTCACACTTTTCCCCCATCGGAAAATTAGGACAGCGAATAGAGCGGAGGGGAGAAGCCACTCACAACCAGTTTTCCAGAAATTTGATTTTCGTCCATCAGAACGAAGAGTTCCTTTCGTCCGAGTGTTGATGAGTTTCGAGTGTTTTTCCCCACCATCTTTTCTCCCTCTCCCTCCCCGGAAAAGCTTTTCCACGCTGAAGTGATTTCTTTGTTTTGACATCGTCAAAAATTTCCCATCTGCCCTTATCTCAAACTAAAAGGGGGTCTTCCCGCTTTCCTTCGCTTAAAGACGACATTCAGAAGCATCGAGAAGTGGTCATTCTCTCTGGGGCTGCTGCAAGTTCAAGAAGCGAATGACATCCGTCAATCAGACTGCCAGCGGCAGAAGAAGATGGAAGGAAAAGTTTTCTTCAATCCACACCCCCGCCACCACCCCCATTGGACTTGACCTCACACCACCCACTCCCTCCATCACTTGGTGACTTAAGACGAGGTGAATTTCTTATCGCTGGCTCGCTGCTTTTGATGATGACAGGGTGGTGCGGGACAAGACGGACGCTTCATCAGAGGAGAAAAAATGTCTCCAAGAAGGAATAAAAAAAAACTTTTCCGACGTCCTTCTAATTATCACAAGATGTCATGAAATGTTTGACAAGAAGCGCCAAAGTGTGGGAGGGGGGAGGCTGGCTGGACACGACCTGGGATGGATTGACGTTGACGATGTTACGAGAGTTTTAATTTGGCAGCTAATTACGGCGCTGCTGCTGCCGGTTGATGTTTGAGGACCTTCCGGGTGGCCGGCGTTGACGGGTCGTTCATTTTTATGCCAATTAGAACGCAGTATTGATTTTCGCTTGTGAAGTCGGTTTTTTCTGCTAAGTGATTAGTATTTTTTTAAGAATTGTAATTTGAAAGTTTATCTAACAATCGATTGTAATTAATTAGGATTGTTAACATATTGAAAAAAACTAAAGTTATAGTTTTAAACAAAAATAGTAATTCTACCAAAAAAATCATGAAATTTTAATAAAAAGCTCTTCATAATATGCAAAAAATCTCCTGCTAAGACAATGTTCTAAATATATAAAGAAAATAATAGCATAAATAACAAAATCTAATTCCTCAAATTCCCAACCAACAGCATCACCCTCATTCAGGGGACTAGAAAGTAATCCTTCCAACGGTGGCAGTTATAGTGTGACCGACTGGCCAGACCCCGATCCTGGACTGGCGTGTGATGTGAGTCGTTCCCTTCAAAAGTCAACAACCGCCGTAAGGGTGTGTGTGTGTGACAAGACGGGGCCCGAGTCGGTGTTTAGTTGGAGTGACTAAAAGTGTGAAGGGGTGAGCGAGAGGAAGGCAAAGTGTGGAAAATCACCCGGTTTTTAATCGTAAATTATGGTTGTCATAAATTATAATTAAATTACGTTAAAATAAGAATTTATGGTAATAAAATGCAATAATATCTGTATCAAAGTGGCGAACGTGTGACGAAGAAGGACTCGTCCGTTTAGTTTTTTGGCAACTGATTTTTTGAAATTTTGTTTTCAGATGGATGGAGGAGAAAGAAAGACATAGAAATGATAAAATTGAACTTTGGATTTAGTGTAGCCGTTATCTAACTTAAATAAAAATAAATTATATTGTTTTTTTTTTTTATAAGGAGTAAAATAAGATTAGAATGTTTGCAAATATAAGAACTTCATCGCTCCATGCTGCTCAACTCGCTGCAGATATTATCATCAGTGGAAAATATGACCACCGAAAGTACCATCCTCAGCCATGATGACACCATTCACTGACAACCCCTCCGATGGGCCTGTTGATTGTAGCCGTCAGGTGTAGCACGAGTGCCCTCTTTCGGAAAGACACTTTAACCTTTTTCGATCACCACATATGCTTTTAAGGCCATCGGCCTAGCACCACACCGGCAGTAAATGTATAAATTTTATCAGATAATTTGACACTGGAGAGAGTTTTCGCGCTGATCCGGTGCTTCCTCGAACGGAGATGAACTTTTTCTCTCTCTCTCTCTCTCTCTCTCTCTCTCTCTCTCTCTCTCAAGCAAGTGGGTTTCCGATTTAATCATAGCTCTCCGTAGGCCAACATTGGAACCCCGACGAAAAGTGGATCTAATCTGGCCGCCCAGAACTGCCGAGAGAGAGAGGAAAAGTGCGTGTGGCTCAATAAAGTGGCCATAACTTTGGCTCCACTGGCACCGTCCGGAACTAAACCCGCTAGGAAACCATTCGTTAGAGGGTCCTAAATTTGGCGCTGGTAAGCCCTCCCCACTCTCCCCTTTGTGGAGTGTGGGACATCTCACCAGGACATCAGCCGGTGCGTGGCGTGAGGATCTAAACTGAGGAGTTTAAAAGGAGGGGAAGTGAAAGCTTGGGAAACGTGGCCAAGATTTGGAGCGTGCACGTCAGATGAAGAGAATGAAGGAAGGAAAAGAGAAAAAGATTCTACGGCAGAGTGATAGGGGCACAGTTGAAAATAATATCAAAAATTATGAGTACAATGTTAACATGGTTTAGAGTGAATAATGATATTCCATAGGTTAAATAATTAAATTAATGCTTGTTTTACTTAACCTAACCTAACCTAACCTAACCTTTTTACGCACTTTTCTTGACATATTACTACGTTGTGTTTATCGCAGAGAGGACTCTGTGAACGGATCATATTTCACAGAATCTACAGGGGCGGAGGAATGCGTGGGCATACCGTACTAAACGCTTCGGTTTAGTTTTGCAATATTGTTGTGAAAAATGTGTTAAGTGGAATAATATATAAATAAATACAATATAATAAATGGATATAATAACTAGGATTTTTAAATATTAAATTACTAGCTGAAATAATAATAAATTATTAATTGAAATAAGGCAGCATTTTTAAGTAGTAGGAATAAAGAGATTGTGAGAAATGATGATAAGAAAAACTTAGAAGAATTTAACGAGGATTTAGATATTATAAAAAAAATACTATAAGCAGAGAAGAATCAACCAAATAAATAAAGAAATAAAGGCAAAATAGTGAAATATATGTAAGATAAAAATATTTGTATTTCTTTGTAAGGGATACAATCTGGAAGCTCTGCTAGGCATAGATTGAATTTTCATCGCTGCAAGTTCTCAGGACGATGAAACGTAAGGCAACGCTGAATGAAGTAGCTTTTTTAGTTTTTTTTTCCTCGCAAGACAAACAGTGCTAATTTGTCAATAAGTTGCATGAATAAACGTTTAAACTTCACTTAAACTTGTATATAACCAATACATGACAGTTAAAATAATATCATATTTTAGCAAAAAAAAAATTTTTGCTTCAGATTTTGTGGGGGCATTTGGAAGATTGTTTTTTTAGTCCAAGATTAAAAATCAAATTGGTTAATTAAAAAATCGTAATGAAGAAAGTGAATGAACCATCATTGCACAAATTACAAATGAAAACTAGTACCCACAATTTTCCACTGTGCTCCTTTAAAATGAAGCAAACAGATTCAGATTAAGGCAGCACCATTCGTCTGGGTTCTTTATGTGCAGCATAAAATATGAAACATTTGTATTTAAGTTTACGAGTGGCGGCATCCCTTTTTTTGGATTTTTTTTTTTTTTCAGATTTCCGTCGCCCCGTTGCTGATGTGGAAAAAGGACTTGCGTTGGAAAAACGACGCAGGAAAAGAAAACACACGCAGTGTTGGATAAATTTATGCCATCGTAAGTCACTCCACCTGCTGCTGCTGCTTCTGCCACAAACCTGCGAGGATGGGTTGGTTTCCTTAGTGGGTGGGAGAGGGAGGTGATATCTTGCGAGAAGGATGGCCATTTCTTCTTTTTATGCTGCTTTCGAAACCTTCCACCGCATCTTTAACTTGGTCCGGTAGGCAAAGTAGATCCTTCAGTGATATTTTCCAATGTTTATTGCAGAATCGTTCGCACAAAGGCTGAATGTTTGACGAGGCTATTTGGGTGTTTGGATTCGGAGCGGATTCAAATGAATTGATTTCCCAGACTGAGCCCTTTGCATCAACTTCTTGGGGGGAGGAAGGTGAAAGCAAATTTCACGTTGATTGCATCCCTCAGAATCTCATCATTTTGAGGGGAGCGGGATTTGGGCTACGGAAACCCATCAAAAGGAAAATATGGGCAATAAACTTACCGTTTTTACGAGGTTGTACTATTTTGTTACTCACAAAACCCTTGACGTAATCAAGATTCCTGAAATAAGAAACTTGAGCAAGAAATTAACGACTTTTACATCAAGCCAGTTACAATAGCAGGTATTTTCTGTTATTATTATATCAAAGTTTACAAAAAAAAAACAAATAATTGTATGATGACTCTTTTGCCTTCCTAACTGAGGTAAGGCTATAATCCTGCTCTAAAAATGAACTTTCTATTAAAAGCTCCTAGACCTACCTTCATGTATACATATCGACTCAGAATCGAAAACTGAACAAATGTCTGTGTGTGTGTATATGTGTGTGTATGTGTGTGTGTATGTGTGTGTGTGTGTGTGTATGTGTGTGTGTGTATGTGTGTGTATGTGTGTGTGTATGTGTGTGTGTATGTGTGTGTGTATGTATGTATGTGACCAAAATTCTCACTGAGTTTTCTCAGCACTGACAGAACCGATTTTGATCGAACCAGTTGCATTCGACTTGGTTTAGGGTTCGATACATCGCTATTGAATTGTTTGAAGTTTCGATAAGTAGTTCAAAAGTTATGTATAAAAATGTGTTTTCACAAATACCCGGATCTCAATTATATGCATGTAAACGATGTCCGGATCCATCATCCGACCCATCGTTGGTTAGGTAATTGAAAGGCCTTTCCAATGAGTCCAAGACATTGAAGATCTGGCAACCCTGTCTCGAGTTATGACCACTTAAGTGATATTTATGTACTTTTTTGAAGCCGGATCTCACTTAAATGTATGTAAACGATGTCCGGATCCATCATCCGACCCATCGTTGTTTAGGTAATTGAATGACCTTTCCAATGAGTTCAAGACATTGAAGATCTGGCAACCCTGTCTCGAGTTATGACCACTTAAGTGATATTTATGTACTTTTTTGAAGCCGGATCTCACTTAAATGTATGTAAACTATGTCCGGATCCATAATCTGACCCATCGTTGGTTAGGTAATTGAAAGGTCTTTCCAATGAATATAAAACATTGAAGATCTGGCAACCCTGTCCCGAATTATGACCACTTAAGTGATATTTAGGTATTTTTTTGAAGCCGGATCTCACTTAAATGTATGTAAACTATGTCCGGATCCATCATCCGACCCATCGTTTGTTAGATTATTGAAAGGCCTTTCCAATGAGTCCAAGACATTGAAGATCTGGCAACCCTGTCTCGAGTTATGACCACTTAAGTGGTATTCATGTACATTTTTGAAGCCAGATCTCACTTAAATGTATGTAAACTATGTCCGGATCCATCATCCAACCCATCGTTGGTTAGGTAATTGAATGACCTTTCCAATGAGTCCAAGACATTGAAGATCTGGCAACCCTGTCTCGAGTTATGACCACTTAAGTGATATTTATGTACTTTTTTGAAGCCGGATCTCACTTAAATGTATGTAAACTATGTCCGGATCCATCATCCGACCCATCGTTGGTTAGGTAATTGAATGACCTTTCCAATGAGTTCAAGACATTGAAGATCTGGCAACCCTGTCTCGAGTTATGACCACTTAAGTGGTATTCATGTACATTTTTGAAGCCGGATCTCACTTAAATGTATGTAAACTATGTCCGGATCCATCATCCAACCCATCGTTGGTTAGGTAATTAAAAGGACTTTCTAATGAGTCCAAAGTATTGAAGAACTGACAACCCTGTCTCGAGTTATGACCACTTAAGTGATATTTATGTACTTTTTTGAAGCCGGATCTCACTTAAATGTATGTAAACTATGTCCGGATCCATCATCCGACCCATCGTTGGTTAGATTACACAGTTCAACAAAAAATCAAATGTTTCTTGTCTCTGAGACGAGTATATGTGTTCCTAGTAGAATTTTGCCTGCTGAATCCGAATCCGGGTCCAGAATTGCTCCAAATGGTCCCAATTTTGAGATACACCCGTTTGAAATGTTAGTTTAGGCCAAAATTAGCTACTTTGTCGACTATTTTACAAAAGAACTATTGAATAAACAACTGAACCAATACATGTATCTTATAGTTCACGTTTTCCCTTTCTGAAACACCCTGGTTTTTAAAATTTGATTGTTTCTACGCATATTTATAGCCATTTTAAAATTATATTTTCAGTTGGTTCTCATTCAAGTTTTTCCAACTTGCATGCAAGTCATATTATGCTGGGATATCAATAATAAAAATCAAAATGCTTTGCAGAACGTTAAATAAGTATGTCTCGGTAATCTAATTGATCATATTTCATGTAATTTTGTCTGCTGAATCCATTCCTATCATTAGATTTTTGCAAAAAGGTCAGCTTTTTGAGTAAAAATTGAATTTTCGATGATTTTTTCAAAATAAAATCTATTTTATGCTAAAGTATGACTCAGAGATGACTAAATGTTGATGTCTCGTCAGTCTTATTGCTCACTTTTAATGTTTTTTTGTCTGCTGAATCCATTCCCATCATTAGATTTTTTCAAAAAGGTCAGGTTTTTGAGTAAAAATGAATTTTCCATTATTTTTTTCAAAATAAAATTTATTTAATGCCAAAGTATGACTCGTGGATGTCTCGTCAGTCTAATTGATCATTTTTTATGTTTTTTTGTCTGCTGAATCCATTCCCATCATTAGATTTTTTCGAAAAGGTCAAATTTTTGAGTAAAAATTGAATTATCGATGATTGTTTTCAAAATAAAATCTATTTTATGCTAAAGTATGACTCAGTAGTGTGGTTCATGGCCCCTTGGAAATGCAAAAATGTCAGCTAGACCATTGCATTGTTGATAAAATCATTGTTCTATGTCTACAGAAGCTCTCCTGAAATTTTCAGCCAATTTGGTTCAGGATTCATTGAAGCTCTTTAGCATTTAAGTTTGTATGCGATTTTCATAGAGAATCTTCACCTTTTTTACATTTTCTGACCGCAAAAATCATCTACTGAACCAAAATGTCTGAAACCTTAGATATATATCAAAAATAATATGGGGAACAATTTTCTAGAACACCCCAAGTTGATCTAAGCCGAACTGACTTAGTTATAAGTGGATTAAGTGAAGGTGTCGATGTTGTATTTTCCAAAGGGCCTCTTTCGCCAAATTTTCACCTGATGGCTCACTTTGATCGGTGGCAAATCGTTTGACAACTTGTTGGTTGTTGATGTCAGAAAAAATTGGAATGAGGTTTTCAACGTCTGTGGAACTATTTAATTAGCTTTCTCCGTCTTTTCAGGTTCCAGCTGAATATGAGTTCTTGGCCAGCATTGTGCAACACTTGACTAGACCGTGAAACACGACAGATTCAAGGATATTTGTTCAGCAGCTTAATTGGGCCTTCTGTTTAGTGAGGAAGGTGGTGTGTATCGTCACAAGCTGAACCGATGATCGCGCTCCGGCGATGTACGGGCCGCTAGAGGCCGCTTCCAAGCTTCCGTTTCCACTCACTGGGTGGGGGAAAAGCGGGGGGCCTGCGATCTACGCCACCTTAGCAGTATTTTTCTGCATTATTTTGTGCCGGATGTTCTTAGGGACGGCCAGCAGGCGTTACTGACTTTGGATATTCCCTCCTTGTCAAATCGACAGACCAATCTTGGCGGGACGGGACTCAAATGACGGGACGGGACTCATACTGGTTAGGCTGATCAATCCGGGCGCACGTACGCTAACAGAATCGCCTGGTCCCGCACTTCCATGTTACGTCTATTGGCTACAGAGATTACTAAATGTCGATGTCTCGTCAGTCTAATTGATCATTTTTTATGTATTTTTGTCTGCTGAATCCATTTCCATCATAAGGATTTTTCAAAAAGGTCAGATTTTTGATTAAAAATTAAATTTTTCGTGATTTTTTCAAAATAAAATCTATTTTATGAGCAATTCACTTTGAAATCGGCCGATATCGCCCCTTTTTTTTATTTTTGTTATATTTTTTGATTTGGCTCAAACTTTGTGGGGGCCTTCCCTATGACTAAAGAAGCTATTTTGTGCCATTGGTTCACCCATACAAGTCTCCATACAATTTTGGCAGCTGTCCATGCAAAAATGGTACGTAAAAATTTAAACAGCTGGAACTTTTGAGTGAATTTTCTGATCAATTTGGCGTCTTCCGCAAAGTTGTAGGTATTGTTGAGGACTATTGAGAAAAAAGGTACACGGAAAAAAATTGCCGAATTCTTTATTAACATTTTTTTTTACAATTACTCAAATTCCCAAATGTTGAAAAGTTTTAGAGGACAAAAAACCCCATTTTTTGAGCCATAGAGAAGTATGGTCAAAAAATCTGCCGCCTTGTTATGAATTTTTGAAAAGGCAGTTATTTTTGGAAAAAATTGAAATTTCATACAAAACAAAATTTGACTTAATTTTTTATGTTAAATTTAATTTGCAATCGAAAAGTACAGATTTTTGTTAAACGGCTCCGTTTTCAAGATATAGCCACCCAAACATTCAATATTGCGCCCTTTAAAAATGTTATTCTTGATTTTTTTTGAAAATTTTGTTTTTGAAAAGATCGGATTTTTTTACGAATGTTTTATGATTTAACATTAAAAATCGGAACATAAGTTGCTGAGATAAATATTGACATTATAAAATTATGGGGTTTTTGGGTAAGATTTAGACAACCTCAATTTTTCTCTCTTTTGTTTAAACCGCTGTTCTATGTCTCTTTGACAATTTCATAGAAAATCAAAGATCAGAATCTTTTAAAAATTGATATTTTTAGAAAAAGTCACTCATGGTCAATATTTTTAAAAATCAAAAAACTGCAAATATTTCGCTTAAATCAAACTTTGGGTGACTATATCTTGAATACGGAGTCCTTTATCAAAAAATCTGTAAAGTACTTTTCGATTTCAAATCAAATTTAACATAAAATGATTAGGTCTAATTTCGTGTTGTATGAAATTTCGATCTTTTCCAAAATCACATTTTATTCAAAAAATCATAACTTGGCGGCAGATTTTTTGACCATATTTATATATGGCTCAAAAAATGGGGTTTTTTGTCCTCTAAAACATATAAAAAATCTCGAAAATCAAAAAATACGTATTTTGGGAATTTGAGTTTTTGTGAAAAAAGTTAATAAAATATTCGGCAATTTTACTGTGTACCTATTTTTTCTTAATAGTCCTTAAAAATACCTACAACTTTGCCGAAGACGCCAAATTGATCGGAAAATTCACTCAAAAGTTCCAGCTGTTTAAATTTTTACGTACCATTTTTGTATGGACAGCTGCCCAAATTGTATGGAGACTTCTATGGGTGAACCAATGGCACAAAATAGCTTCTTTGGTCATAGGGTAGGCCCCACAAAGTTTGAGCCAAATAAAAAAATACAACAAATAAAAACGGTCGAAATCGGCCGATTTCGAAAAGATCTGCTCATAAAATAGATTTTATTTTGAAAAAATCTATTTTTACTCAAAAACTTGACCTTTTCGAAAAAATCTAATGATGGGAATGGATTCAGCAGACAAAAATACATTATAAATAATCAGTTAGACTGACGAGACATCGACATTTAGTTATCTCTTAGTCATACTTTAGCATTAAATAAATTTTATTTTGGAAAAATCATCAAAAATTCAATTTTTACTCAAAAATTTGACCTTTTCGAAAAAATCTAATGATGGGAATGGATTCAGCAGACAAAAAAACATAAAAAATGATCAATTAGACTGACGAGACATCCACGAGTCATACTTTGGCATTAAATAAATTTTATTTTGAAAAAAATAATGGAAAATTCAATTTTACTCAAAACCTGACCTTTTGAAAAATCTAATGATGGGAATGGATTCAGCAGACAAAAACATTAAAAGTGAGCAATAAGACTGACGAGACATCAACATTTAGTCATCTCTGAGTCATACTTTAGCATAAAATAGATTTTATTTTGAAAAAATCATCGAAAATTCAATTTTTACTCAAAAAGCTGACCTTTTTGCAAAAATCTAATGATAGGAATGGATTCAGCAGACAAAATTACATGAAATATGATCAATTAGATTACCGAGACATACTTATTTAACGTTCTGCAAAGCATTTTTGATTTTTATTATTGATATCCCAGCATAATATGACTTGCATGCAAGTTGGAAAAACTTGAATGAGAACCAACTGAAAATATAATTTTAAAATGGCTATAAATATGCGTAGAAACAATCAAATTTTAAAAACCAGGGGCGTTTCAGAAAGGGGAAAACGTGAACTATAAGATACATGTATTGGTTCAGTTGTTTATTCAATAGTTCTTTTGTAAAATAGTCGACAAAGTAGCTAATTTTGGCCTAAACTAACATTTCAAACGGGTGTATCTCAAAATTGGGACCATTTGGAGCAATTCTGGACCCGGATTCGGATTCAGCAGGCAAAATTCTACTAGGAACACATATACTCGTCTCAGAGACAAAATCTTGTTGGACTGTGTTATTGAAAGGCCTTTCCAATGAGTCCAAGACATTGAAGATCTGGCAACCCTGTCTCGAGTTATGACCACTTATGTGGTATTCATGTACATTTTTGAAGCCGGATCTCACTTAAATGTATGTAAACTATGTCCGGATCCATCATCCAACCCATCGTTGGTTAGGTAATTAAAAGGACTTTCTAATGAGTCCAAAGCATTGAAGAACTGACAACCCTGTCTCGAGTTATGACCACTTAAGTGATATTTATGTAATTTTTTGAAGCCGGATCTCACTTAAATGTATGTAAACTATGTCCGGATCCATCATCCGACCCATCGTTGTTTAGGTAATTGAAAGGCCTTTCCAATAAATCCATAGCATTGAAGAACTGACAACCCTGTATCGAGTTATTACCACATAAGTTATACATTGTGTTCTTTTTTTCTGGATCTAAAAAAATGATGAAACCACTCATATACCCATTTTTGGTAAAAAGTGAGGAAGGCATCAACCACATAGGTGGATTAAGTTAGTTTTTATATAAAAATTAACAACAGATGAAATAATTTCTATCTTTTAAATTTGTTTTGTTTATAACTATTATTGCTAAGTGTTGATGCTTTGGCCATCTATTTCTTATAAGAAGTATATAATTCGATCTACTGAACATTCAAATATTTTCAAAAACTTCAAAAAAAGCAATCATATTGTTTGACTTGAGTATTCTTCTAACAAAATTATTTCAGCTCATCCATGCCTTCATTCAAATTCTACTAAAAATGCAGGTTGAAAAACAAACTTCGATGTCACTCAGCTGTGCCAAATTGTCACGTTTCAATCGGTTTCATTTTTTTCCATTTTCATTGCAATTGACACATTTCAAACCTGACTGCTCTGGCATCACTCTGAATAGGTGAATTGAAATAGAAGAAAAAAATTCCAGTAAAATAAACAAACTGATTATTGATTGATGACAGGTTTTTCGGCAACAAGCAGCTCGAGCGAAGCCAAAAAAAAAACAACCAAACTGACATTTCAACCAAGCCAGCAGTGCACTCGACAATCAACCGCCGAAAAAATGTTTCTTTCCCGACTTGAGATAGAATTTCGACGACTTGTGACGACGTTTGGCTTTGGTCTCTTGGCGCAAGAACCACCAAGTTTCAGCAAACGGCGGCGGCCGCCGGATTGCAACGTTGACGGACAGGGTTGCAATTTTTGCACTCTTTCAAAAAAATACAAAAAAAGAACTCACTACTGATAGGGCACAACTAACGAAATCAAAACCATCAAAATGTGAGAGCCTTCAGGGCGAACGAAAAAAAAAATTAGGGAAAAGAACACCTTTCTACGCGATAACGTTCTGTCAGGGTGGTGAACAGAGGAGAGAGAAAAAAAAAGAACAACCAGACTTTCAAGCAATGATTTTATTGATATGTGTCAGCTTTTGCACTTCCGAACGGCCGCCAAAACAAACCTTTGGTGCGATTCTTTTTTGCCGCGGGTTCTGATGCCGCGGAAAAGCTTTCCTTCAAAGCGATTTTTTTAATGGTTGGCTCTGCTGGTAACTGATATCATCCGCCTCCAAAGTGAGCCACTGATTTGTTGGTGAAATAAGGTGGAAGCATACGTTTTTAGCTTATTGATAATAACTTTCAATTGCAAATTTGATACAATAGGGGAAATCTACCCATTTTAATCCTAATAAGCGGTCGTGTTTGAATGATGCTGGATAATCTAGAGTCTCCCTTGAATTTTACTAAAACCAAGTACACCAACGAGTAGAGCAAGTTTTTGTGAACATTTCTGTTTATTTTCACTTTCACTAAAAGTTATTCTATTTCTTTACCAAGCATTTAACAAAAAAATTCCCAAGGGTATTCTAATCGAGGCGAATGCATTGGGCCACGCTCATTTTTCTAATATCGGCTTAGTTCTTTTTCTTCCAACACTCTGTCGAGTGTTGCCATTTGCGCTGACAGTTCAAACGAACACTCACGAAAAGTGGCATTTATAGGGAAAGTTTCCTGGCATCGCTGGCTGTGCTGCTGGTGGTGTTGACGGCCAGCCTTTGTTCTTTTTTGCCTTCGTCTCTCGCTCGGTTTTCTTCAGCCTTCGATTTGAATGCAAAGTGAAAATTGAAACGTCAAACGACTTGCCGCGTTTGTTTTTTTGATGGCGCTTGCTAATTTATTACATTTTTCGGGATTATTCTTCAAGTGAGTGCCTTACTAATGATCAAAAGAACATGTTGCCGGTAGTTGGAAGCAATTTCATATCTTGAGCGCCGTGAAAAAGTAAGCGAAAGTGAAAAGTTAATTTTGGCGTTATTCATTAAGCGTTTGAGGGATTCTCCTGTGTGTCACTGTGTGTGCCAACAAAATGATGAGAAGTGGTCTCGCAAAATACAAATTATGATCAAAAGTGCATTAAATGTGATCTTTTTGGCCAGTAAGTGGCATACATTTGCGTGCTTACTCGAGGCGGTGCTGTTGCTGGTAAGTTTATAGCCCAAATAGTATTTTTGGAGCTTTAATCGAGCATCAAACTCTCCATATGACGAAGATAGGTGTTTGATTGGAAAGGGTAGATTTCCCCTATCTAAACATGATTTCAAAAAAATTGTCAGGCAATATTTTAGATTTTTTTCTAAAAATCAGTTTTTTCTTTGAATTTATAACACAGTTACTACATTCTAGATCATTTCAAACATAGACTCAAAAAACGAATGTTGCAGTCCCCTAAAAGATATCGACGTCGTCGTGCTATCTTGTCACACCCGCCATTTCGACGTTTCGAGAAAAACGCGTTTTAATGTTTGACCTTGAATAAACAAAAACGAAAGCACGTAATGTAAACAACAACAAACATGTTTTGTTTGGCAGACCATTCTGTGCATTGTCCCGAAGTTTGGTTGAAGTTGGTTGCTGGAGTCCAGAGTTATAATTACAAATGTTTACGGTAGTCTAACTTGTACGTGCGTCAAACGCGTTCTGACCTGAAATCCCTTGGGCCAGTTGTCGCACTTACATCAATTTTGAGGGAGTGACAAGATAGCACGACAAGATTGAAACTACTTTTATATGTAAAGTGACAAAAATGCACGTAGTTTTTTTCGGATTTCATTGAATATTTCAGGATTGAAATCGAATTTTGGGGATCTGTGAAGGTCAAAAGGCTTAACTCAGTTCTTAACTCAATTTTGCCCAAAATGCACATACGACAAGTTAGCACGACGGCGACGACATGAGCAATTTTTATTTTTTGTATTTTTTATTTGTCTAAAACTTTGTGTGGTTAACCAAGAAGCATTTTGTGTCATTGGTTCACCCATATCAATCTCCATACAATTTTGGCAGCTGTTCATTTGTAATTTGTAATTTGTTGTTTTATTGGTTACGATAGCCTGTTAGTATAAACTGTGCACCAGGTCAAGTTCATAAAATAATGGTACGTAAATATTCGAAAATCTGATACTTTTTAAGAACATTTCTTAACGATTTAGTATCTTCGGCAAAGTTGTAGGTATTAATGAGGACTTTTAAGAAAAAATGGCACACGATTTTTTTAATTATTTTTTTTTTTAGCTGAAAGTCAATTCTCCAAAAACAGTATTTTTTAAACCGCAACTTTGAGCCATAGAAAAATATGACCAAAAACAAGGACAAAAATGTGGCCACCAAGTTAGGCCGATGCAATTTTTTTCAAAGTTTTGGCGGGCATAAAAAATAAATATTAAAAAAAAATTGAAATTACAGCATAATTTTAGGAATTCAATGGCAAAGTTGTTGCAAAATGAATATGTACAGTTGGTTTGCAATCAAAAATTTATAAAAAAATCTTTGTCTCAACGAAAACATTTTTTTAACGGGAAAATATCTTTTTGAACATGTCAAAAATGAAACGTAAGGAAATGCAATTTAGTAAGCTTTTAGCTGATTGCACTTAGCATTAAATTGATTTTTTTAAGTATATTGAAAACAAAAATGCTACTTGCAAAACTTGAACTATTTTGAATACATTGATAATTTGGAGTGTGGCCACTCAACTACCAATTTTATATTCACGGCTTTTTCCTGATTTTTCAAGAACCTAGAATAAAAGGCTTTTCTAACCCAATATAAATGATTGCAAATCAAAAACTGTATATAAAAAGTCAATATCAAACAACGTTAAAAATGTATCAATAAATATTATATTAACGGTTGAGTGTTACAATAAAACAGAAATTTCATAACAAATTTGAAAAAAAAATCGAAGATAGGTACACTTTTCTCAGTTCAGGGAGAAAACTTAAACAATCAATCAATTAAAAATAATTAAAAGCTTCCCAGCACCTATAACATTTAAAATTCATTTGAATTATGGCAAACATGAAATAGAAACATCTATCAGAATTTAACATCTTTGTTTGAATAGAAATGGGAATGGCAAATAGATAAAACTAACTTTACAATAATTTTATTCTAATTTTTTTTTTTTTAACAAAAAGCAACAGGAATTATGTGATTTTCAACAAATCTCATTTTAAAATAAATGTTTTTATCAAGTTTGTTTTTTTTTAATATTTAAAATTAATGTTGCTATTTAACTAACAAATTGGAAGTGATAAAATCAAAATAGCTATTGAATTTATTTTATAATTTTTTAATTTAAAATGGTTCAATTTTTCCGATTAAAAAGAAAAACGTTCAGATTTCACATTTTTTCAGATTTTTTTTGCAGATTTTGGAAAATTTTACTAAGTTTTTTCGACCTTCCCGAATTTTCGACATAAGTGGCCACCCTGTTGTTAATCATTGAGTAACGTCTATTTTTGCATTTATGTATCATCAAATATATTTTTTTAAAGTCTTTTTTCCAATTTTGAACTTTGGGACCACATATCAAAAAACGTCTTTAAAATTAAGGATTTGAAATCGATATTTTACTTTTTTCAAGTAGCATAATGCATGAGTGTAATAATGTATAAAGCATATTGTGATAGGCTTTTTATTTCTATATTTAGAATATCAGTCTTGAAGTTTGAGCATAAGTAAGTGGCCGGTGCCCTCCGGGGTGTTCTTAAGGGGATTTATTCTCTAGAATTGAATTTGTTTCATTTTTGAACATTGAAAATTGTACCATAAGAAATTGTGAGATTGTTTGAGAGCGGCCGTGGCTGACTGGTTACGGTGTTCGCTTTGTAAGCGAATGGTCCTGGGTTCGATTCCCATCTGCTCCCAACGAGAAAGTATAGGAAATATAAATCTTGAAACTCTGAACATGAACGAAAAATCAAAGTCGCTCGTATCGGGGTTCGATCCCCCGTCCTTTGAATTGGTAAGCAAAAATGCTAACCACTAGGCCATCGCGACTTGGTGAGCTATGACTGGAATTAGGAATACTGTTACCCTGTTACTATCAACTATATACGCGCTGGGTCCTTGTCCATTTGACAAGGGTTCGGAAGTTCTAAATAACGTTTGAATCCCATTGGTCCAAAAGTTCTTCAGGGCGGGGCTTGTCGATAAAGCTGAAGTACCTCGCGCTCGGCTAGCCAGCGTAGAAATGGGTCACCGAAGCTCGGCAGAGCTAACACCTTCCAAATGCCTATGCGAGTTATTTGCCTGTATAGAATGTAGATCTAAAAAAATACATGGAAACAACTCAATTTGTAAGAAGCTGCAGCGTGGTCCCGTTTGGTTGGTTGCACACACACACACACACACACACACACACACACACACACACACACATAAGAAAATGTGAGATTGTTTGGACTTAAAAACTTAAATTGTCTTGTTTCTTTTTCTTTTATTCGCTGTTTCAGCAACCAGGAGTCCAATCTTCAATGTTCCTTAGGCAATTTAATTTGAAATTTTATGAACCATTCGAAAAAAAATGTATTCAGAAATGGACAATCAGAAACACTATTTAACAAAAATTAAAAACTGTTTTTTTTGCAGTTGAAAAAAAATTAACAAAATGTAAGTGTTAAATATTGGTCTTTTCACAGAAGAATTGTCAAACTTTGCCATAAACATTTGGTTTATAAAATACTGAAAAATCCTACTCAAGATCAAACTCATCTCCATTTCCCCTTAAACCAACAAAAAAAACCGTTGCAAATTTTCTAACAAGTGCATTTGTTTATTTGATGTGATGGCCGGGTCGGATTGGCGGGAGAACGGAGTGATTCTTTTTTTTTGGTTGGGTTCCGAGCCTCCCCACTCTCCGTGGCCAGAACGGCCGCTGATAGCGATTGGTCGAAATTTTTGGAGAAAATAAAAATGCATCGAAGGCTTCCCAAACGTCGGTCGCTACCCGCCAACACAGAGAGAGACACTCGACAGACAAGTGGCTGGCCTGGCAGAGGCGAAAAAAACTATGCACAAGACACCTCGCTGGAAGGTGGTGAGTGCCGATTTTTTTTCGGGTGGTGAAGCCGTTCTTTCCATCAACCAGCACAGAAACGGATGGACGGCAGGCAGGGTGTAGAAAAAAACACACAGAATGTGCCTTCAACTAACCAACAGAAAAAAAGAAATCAGGCCCGACAATTTGGGGGGAAGGTCACGACCCCTTCCGAGCTGCTTTTCCACCCACCACTCACTGGCAGTCATCGAGCCAGGACTTGGCCAGGCCGGGGAAAATTGAATTCCATTTACCACGTGATAATAATGGGTCAGAAGCGGGCCACTTCCAAAACTGGTTCTGGGCCAACAAAGACTACACGCTGGAGAAAGGGACAAACTTTAATAGAATCTGGGCAATGAAGTGCTCCTTTGAGGAAATGCACTGAGATTTGCCGAGTTCTTGTATCTTTTACTAGATGGGATGCTGATTGCAGATGGAACTGGGCCGATAGCCGGTCAACGGTGATACGCATCCTAAAAAGTGTCCCACTCTTGGAATGGCTCGTAAATTGTGCACTTTAAATCCTCACTGGGACGTTACTTTGCTGTAAAGGGATGGTCCCGGAAGGGTTTGCTTGGGGTTATCAATGTTTAGGAAGAAGCATTGCCGATTTGTTTGTTTAAAGTTAGAAGTGGGGAAATTACATCATGTTGGCACTTGATTTACTTGGGATTTTTGCCTTACAAAATTTGAAGCATAGTATTTTACTATTTTAACTCATAGCAGCCTAAAAAGTCGAAGCGAGACAGCAAAAAAATCCTATGCAAATGCTCCAATTTACTTTTTTTCGTGAAACATTAGACAAACAAATCTTCGATTTCTAATCTAACCCTATCGCAGCCAGTCTTTCGAGGGCATCCTGGAGAATGCCTTAGGTTGATTGACGCCTAGCATCTTCTTGTCATTATCAACATTTGCAGTGCGCCATTGCATTAGAATGCATTGAAACATCACAAACGTCGAAGCGGCCAGGCCAACTGCGTAAAGTTAACTGCAAAGATGATTCATTGAATTGTATTGAGTTTACACACGAATGTTCAAACAGCAATACAGTTCTTAATCTACAGGGGAGGAAGAAACGTGGAGATCCCTCGCTCACGTTCCTGTTTGTTTGTGCAATTAATCGTTGGGAGCACCATGCTAAAAAGGACCCTCTGAGATGGGACATTGTATTTCCACAAATGCCCTGGACACTATTTGCCGTGGTTATAGCGCCACAACTCGCCTCATATTTATTAAGATTTGTATTTCTGGAAAGAATTTAGTGTCTTGGCAGACGGTAATAACAAAATTCATGCCATTTCAATAACAAATACTGTTAAAATAACAGAAAATGTTATGGAATCTTCTTGAAAAATCAATTTTTGCATAAGAGTTTAATAACAGATTATGTTATCATATCAAAATTTGTTATTGGTTGATGGCCAAAACAACTGGGAATAAAATTTTTGTTAAGGAAGAATAACTCCAACTGTTATTAGGATGATCGGATTAGTTGTTATAATAACAAAAAATAATAACAAAGATTTGTTCGAAGAATAACTAAAAATGTTATAAGTCTGTTATTACAATAATAATCCAATACCAAAAATATCATAACGACAAACAACAAATCTTGTTATAAATAACATGAAATGTTATTGACCTAGTATTTTCAAATATCATAAATGTTATTCTAAAGTTATTTCCGTCTGCTCGGGATATTAAAAATAACTTGTGTATGTAGCAGTTCTCCGCAATTAGGATTAAACTTTGTAAATAGAAGGTTATTAGCCATTTTGCTATGCAAATATTCAAAATATCACTTTGTTTGATTTTCGTATTATAAATTATGAATATTTAAATAAATAAACAAATTTGAGCATATTACCAAATAAATCTACTTAAATGAAAACGTATACAAAATTTCGCATCGTTTATTATCCGTTTATTATTAAAAATGACCCCTAAACTACTCTAAAGTGATTCAGAATTGTTAACTCAAGATGGCGGCAAATATGACGGGGATGAGATATGGAAAAAAATACATTTTATAATTTAATAGGCAATTAATCACTCAAATTTGACTAAAATTAGGTAATTTTTTTTCATGGTTTGCTGAACCAAAGTCCCATACAAATCTTCGGAAAACCAAATTCGGACAATCTGAGCTGGATTGTATTGCAAATTTCAAAAGTTTTAATATTTTCGAAAACCACAGAAATTTTTGTAAAAAATTTAGTATTTTAACAAAAAAAAATAATTTGGTAAGGTGAAAATGCATACAAAATTTTGTTTCTATTGAGATATACTGCAAATCATAAAAAGATAGTATTTTTGGAAAAATCTGTAATTTGTGAAAATTTTAGTATTTTATCAACAAAACTATAATAAAGTAAAAATGCATTCAAAATTACAATTTGTATCAACATATCACAAATTAGCAGTTCTCTACGGAATCGGTCTTTTTTCTTCAATTTTAATTTATTTTTGTATTTTTTAATCCGGCTGAAACTTTTTTGGTGCCTTCGGTATGCCCAAAGAAGCCATTTTGCATCATTAGTTTGTCCATATAATTTTCCATACAAATTTGGCAGCTGTCCATACAAAAATGATATGTGAAAATTCAAAAATCTGTATCTTTTGAAGGATTTTTTTGATCGATTTGGTGTCTTTGGCAAAGTTGTAGGTATGGATATGGACTACACTGAAAAAAAAAATGATACACGGTAAAAAAAATGGTGATTTTTAATTTAACTTTTTGTCACTAAAACTTGATTTGCATAAAAACACTATTTTTATTTTTTGATATTTTTTAGAGGACATCAAATGCCAACTTTTCAGAAATTTCCAGAATGGGCAAAAAATCTTTGACCGAGTTATGATTTTTTGGATCAATACAGATTTTTTCAAAAAATCGAAATATTGGTCGCAAAAATTTTTCAACTTCATTTTTCGATGTAAAATCGAATTTGCAATCAAAAAATACTGTAATGAATTTTCAACCGTTTTCAAGTTATAACATTTTATGTAACTTTTTGAAAATAGTCGCAGCTTTTTTTTTTAAAAAGTGCCCATGTTTGCACCTTGAAAAAAATTTTGAAAAGCTGAGAAAATTCTCTATATTTTGCTTTATTGAACTTTGTTATACGACCCATAGTTGCTGAGATATTGCCATGCTGTTAAAACAGGAAAATTGATGTTTTTTGTTCACTCAAACAACCCACCATTTTCTAATGTCGATATCTCAGCAACTATAGGTCCGATTTACAATGTTAAAGCATGAAACATTCGTAAAATTTTCCGATCTTTTCGAAAAAAATATTTTCAAAAATTTAAAATCAAGACTAACATTTCAATCGGGCCAAACATTCAATATTACGCCCATTTGAAATGTTAGTCTTGTTTTTAAATTTTTGAAAATATTTTTTTCGAAAAGATCGAAAAATTTTACGAATGTTTCATGTTTTAACATTGTAAATCGGACCTATAGTTGCTGAGATATCGACATTAGAAAATGATGGGTTGTTTGGATGAGACTTAGAAAACATCAATTTTCCTGTTTTTTAACCTTTGCATGGTAATATCTCAGCAACTAAGGGTCGTATCAACAAAGTCCGGAAAAGTAAAATATAGAGAATATTCTCAGCTTTTCAAAAATATTTTTTTCAATAGTGGGCAAACATGGGCACTATTTTAAAAAAAAGAAAAACTGCGACTATTTTCAAAAAAGTTACCTAAAAATGGTTATAACTTGGAAACGGTGCACTTTATCAAAAATTTACTGAAGTACTTTTTGATTGCAAATTCGATTTTATATCGAAAAATGCAGTTGAAAAATTTTGCGACCAATATTTCGATTTTTTGAAAAAATCTGTATTGATTCAAAAAGTCATAACTCGGTCAAAGATTTTTTGCCCATTCTGGAAATTTCTGAAAAGTTGGCATTTTATGTCCTCTAAAACATATCAAAAAATAAAAAAAAAATTAAAAATAGTGTTTTTTGCAAATCAAGTTTTAGTGACAAAAAGTTAAATTAAAAATCACCAATTTTTTTTTTACCGTGTATCATTTTTTTTCAGTGTAGTTCATATCTATACCTACAACTTTGCCGAAGACACCAAATCGATCAAAAAATTCATTCAAAAGATACAGATTTTTGAATTTTCACATATCATTTTTGTATGGACAGCTGCCATATTTGTATGGAAAATTATATGGACAAACTAATGATGCAAAATGGCTTCTTTGGGCATACCGAAGGCACCAAAAAAGTTTCAGCCGGATTAAAAAATACAAAAAAAATCGAATGACCGAAATCTCAGAGAATTGCTCAAATTTTAAAATTTTTAATATTTTCGAAAAAATACGTTTTTGTGAAAATTTCAGCTTTTTTTAAGCAAAACATTGGTAAAATTGTAAAGCATACAAAATGACGCTTGGCTTGAATATTGCAAATCAGTAAAATTTCAGTATTTTCAGAATATTCAGAATTTCATAAAATTAAAATAAGAATTTATACCATTGCAACTATTTCTAAAGTTTGTGTCGGCCAAAAAATCAGGCTGCAATTTTTTTGTAAGGCTCGATGCAAATAGAGGTCTGATCAACTGTAAACTTTTTCCAATGCCTTTCCTTGCGTTCATAATCATATTCAGCATGTTTTGGACTCGTTTAAAAATATTTAAAATTTTGTAGAATTCCGATTTTTCTGTTAATACTTATAAATTTTGAAAACTATTGAATGCAAAACAAGTGGTGTTAAATGCATTTTTTGGCAATTTCGTCGTGAAACTACTTACTATTCCTGTCATTCTTGAACGACGAAATAGCCTACTTTTCTGTACCAAAAATAACAGAATCGAATAGCAACACTTTTCAAAATAAATGCCGAAATGTTCTACTTTTCAGCACCGAAATGGGTGCTTAAAAGTTGAACTTTTCAGCACTTGTTTAGAAAAGTTACACTTTTCAACATTTCATTGATTTAAACGATTTATTGACAACATACATGAAAATTCGACTTAAAATTTTACTCAATGGGTGTTTTTCGAAATTGCAAAAAATGTTGTATAGAACTCGTTGCAAAACTTGATTTTTCAGCACTCGGCGTATTTATCCAATTCGGTGATTCTCGTTGGATAAATGTACGACTCGGGCTGAAAAAATCCTCTTTTTGCAACTTGTTGCATAAACTACTATTAAAACACTTTTTCAATTGATATATTGAAGGTTTGGCCTGTATTTTATTTATTTTTGTTAATTTGCCATGGTCAGAGTCGAGACATTAAGGTGAGACGGGAAGGCAGTGCCATGTTGAAACCACGACTCGAGTTTTTGGAAGCGACTCGAGTTTTTGGAAGCGACTCGAGTTTTTGGAAAATGCCGTAACGGAGTCCCACTTCACCTTAACTCTAAAAAAATAATTTTCCGCAGCCTTCCCATTTTCCGTTACTCGACTGTAAAAAAAATGTGGAACATGTCATTTTATGAGAAATTTAATGTACTTTTCGAATCTACATTGACCTAGAAGGGTCATTTTTTCATTTAGAACAAAAATTTTCATTTTAAAATTTCGTGTTTTTTCTAACTTTGAAGGGTTATTTTTTAGAGTGTAACAATGTTCTACAAAGTTGTAAAGCAGACAATTAAAAAAATTTTGATGTATAGACATAAGGGGTTTGCTTATAAACATCACGAGTTATCGCGATTTTACGAAAAAAAGTTTTGAAAGAGTTGGTCGTCATCGATCATGGCCGTTCGTGGTCACCCGCGACAGACACGGACGACGAAACAAAGAGAAACGCAAAAAGTAACTTTTTCAAAACTTTTTTTCGTAAAATCTAGATAACTCATGATGTTTATAAGCAAACCCCTTATGTCTCTATATCAATTTTTTGTAATTGTCTGCTCTACAACTTTGTAGAACATTGTAACACTCTAAAAAATAACCCTGCAAAGTTAGAAAAAACACGAAATTTTAAAATGAAAATTTTTGTTCTAAATGAAAAAATGACCCTTCTGGGTCAATGTATATTCGAAAAGTACATTAAATTTCCCATAAAATGACATGTTCCAAAAAAATTTACAGTCGAGTAACGGAAAATGGGAGAATTTTTAAAACTTTTTTAGTGTTTTTTTTCGATGAAAAATACGTTTTTTCGGAATTCTGAGTACGCCATCAAATTGGGCGTCTAATTTTACATAAAAGTCCCTTTGTCACCAAATTTCTATCTCCTCACCGTTTCAGGCTGCAAATTATTGAAAAACACCTCTTTTTTCGCATGTTCAAAAATGGAACGGGTCGTACCGCCCCTCCGTCACGAGATATCAAAAAACGGACCCCGGATTCGTGATCAGGGACAAAAGTTACCCCTTAGGACAAAGTTTCACGCAAATCGAAGAAGGGTCGGGGCAACTTTTCCCGATTTCGTGTGAGTTGGTAGAGAATTACCATTTTAAATTTACCATTTTAGAGTAAAAGCCATTTCAAGGTAAAATTCTTTGAACAAAAAATTGGCTTCAAAATAGTATACTTAACAAGCTGAAAAAATTCTATACAATTTTCTTTTTGGGACATTATAGATCCGACCTTTGGTTGCCGATGCTGAGATATGTATGGCCTTGCAATGAGTCAAAATTATGAAAAAATATTTTTTCTTTTTGCTACCAATTCGACCCTCATTTTTCAAACGATGATATCCTGAAAAGTATTGATCCTATTTTCAATGTAAAACAATCAATCTTTTGACTTTTTTGTGAGATATCTTGGAAAAGTTTGGAAATTTTGAATTCAATGTTTACATTTTTAAGGGTCAAATAATTTGTAATGATTTGAACAAAATGTACGACTTCCGATACTTCATTTCTGCTCAAAGCATTTCTGTATGCCAAATATATGTTGAATCGTTGAGGGATTAGGACATCCATGTGGCCTAAAATTGATAAATATAATAAGGAACACAAATGAATCAATTAGGTTCATGCTTCTCCTACTCTGTGCACCATCGATAAGCTTTTTGTTAGTTGCATAACGCTTGTCCCCAAAATCAAGGACCTTTCTCGATTGCACTACTACTCACCCAATTTGAATCCTTCTCTCACTGCTCCAAATCCAGCTTTTTAATCGCAAATTTGTCACCCGATTGCAATCGTTTAGTACCTATCTGGTTGTAATTAAAAGCTAAGCTCACTTCTGCCAAACCGACCTCCAAACATTCAGAGCTGTGGATCCCATCCCAAAACCACCAAAACTCAAACATGGATACTAGATACATCGAGGACATCACGACCACCAGCGGGGGAAGGCAGATGGTTTTGTTTTCATATAAATTATTGATTTCATAACGAATATAGTGTCAATCAGGTTGGGCCAGGCCAAACCGGGCGTTTCATTTGCGACATCCAGTTCTCTTCTTTTTTTTTTGCTCTCCCTCATGGTTTTTTTTTTGTTTTGGACGAAGGGGTTGAGGGGGAGGTGGTTCCATCTGTACCAGCCAGGTTGGTCTCCGCAAAAGCCTCCGTTTTGTGACCTGATGGTGGGTTCACACTAGGCGGTGATAATTTAGTGTACACAACCGTCGTCAAATGAGCAATTTGAGGCTTGTCGGCGACAAACTTGGCCCGGAAAACCACCTCTCTCGCCTTTTCTATGTCCTCACATAGTTAAGGGTCGTCGACGGTCGGCCCGTGTGAGGTGGGTTGAAAAATTTTAGGGATTGGGTGGAGGTGGAAATCGAGTGACACCACTCGAATGTATACACGAGCAGTGGATGAATAAATTATTAAATTTCCATACAGTATAGATATGAAGGGAGGGCAAATTCGGGCCAGAGTGACGACGAAAAAGTCTGATTCGAAAAAATCACGTGCTAATGAATTTGACTATTTGTCCCTCTTTTTTGCGAAAGCTCCAAACCCCCCCTCCTTCTCCCTTGGGACAACAACAAAAAAGAAGCATCAACGTGGCACGAAAACCAAAATTTCATAACACAAATTTTCCCTCCCATGGATGTGGCGGCAGTCAATTTTCCACCACCGAATAACAACATCAGCGCGACGACTTGGACGACGTTGTCGGGCAAAAAGCAGCAAAAAAAACGACGACGAGGGGTTAGATGTGTGGTTTAACACTTGCTGGGCACATGTTCCAAAATCAACCCCCTCTAACAAGAGGGTGGCAGCATAGAAGTCTGTTTCCAGACTTTGACTGAGCCCGGGAGAACCCCTTTGATCTCGACGCAGCAGCACACAGCCTAATCCAGTTAAAAATTTGAAATAATGGGATAAATGGAACATCCACTTGACCTCCACGCCACGTCGTCTCTACGACGAGAACGCCCCTGCATTGAAGGGGTACCATCTGAAGGGTGGCTAAGTGGGGAGAGGAGGAAATGTTTTGGGGTGGTCATCAAACTTCTCTAATTTCTTGCAATAAAAAATGATGACGGTTGTTGAATCAACGCTGAAATTTGAAATTGACATAAAAGCGATATCAATCAATAAAAAAAATCTGAGGACGAAGGAATATTTTATAAGAGTAATGTTTATGTAATTTCATACAAGCCTGAGTTCATATCTTGCAAACTATATAATTGATTTTATTGAAAACTGAATCATAAAATTGATAAGTTCACTAAGCTGTATACTTGTGTTATTTAAAAAATAAAAGCCGAGCTTTATTGATTATGAAAGATATTTATTTCAAAATTCTTGATATTTTTTGTACATTTTATTAGTTAACACAATGTCTGCCAAGGTTGTTAACGATAAAATTATCGAAGCTCGATAACGATAACTCTATCGTTAAAGCTGCCAGAAATAAATAAATTAACAACAACAACAACATCGTTATGGTTATTTCGATAATTCTACCGACGATATTGGACGACACTGTCTGCCACTCGCTAATCGGGTACATGGGCGAATTGGGAAAGCTGTTTGGCCTTTTTGCAGCACAATATTTGGACATTTTTGATTGGTTTCGGCTAGAACAGACACAAATTGTGGTTTGGTTGAGCGTTTTAGCAGAATGCATTACTATGAATATATTTTTAATATCTTGACAGATACGTATTTCGTCTACTACTTGCAGACTTCATCAGTGTTCTGTTCACGAGATATTAAAAATATATAGCGGAATTAAAAGGAACAACACGTCTCTTCTTTTTCTATTCAGATTGTAGTCCCGATTCACCCCAATAACTCATTTTCGAAAATTTCACTAGATTATTTTTTTTTAAATCACCAATGCGCTATGGGTTTCCTATATTCATAGGACCTTTTGAAAAAGTAATCGAGAAATATTTCTAATTCAACCATATTGTATTAAATGTTTAACGTTATCAGTGTTACTCGAAATTGTTTTCAAAACACCGTATTTTTGTTCAATAATACTGACATTTTTTAATGATGTACATTATATTGCAAATTAAGAAAAAATTGATTTTTTGAAAAAATGCGGTATTTTTATTTTTCGAAGATACTAAAATTTTTAAAATATGCAATAGGTGAATCAGACTAAGCAAATTTTTGTATGCTTTTCATTTTATTATTGTAATTATTATTATTATCATTTGTAAACACAAAAAACACAAAATATCGTGTTTTTTAAACCCAAATTTAAATAATTTGCAATATGGGTATCAAATGGAGCAAATTTTATATAGTGGAATTAAAAGGAACTAATCGTCTCTTTGTATTCACGAAGCAAATTTGTATTATTTGTTCATTTGTACACACATTTTTGCTTCTTTTGATGCTCTTATTACGAATAATGTAAATTTTAGTACTTAATACTTCATTTTGTAAAAAAATCGAATATTTTGAAAATGCAAAGCAGGCTTCGTTTCACACTCATATTGCAAATCATAAAAAGTTTAATATATTCGAAAAAATCAAAATAAATAAAGAACTGTATTTTGTGAAAACATTACAACTTAAAAAAAAACTCTAATATGGTACAAAAACTTTTACTTTAAAAAATTACTTTAAAAAAAACGGTATTTTGCGAACAATTTTGAGTATAGTCCAGACTCGATTATCCGAAGGTTCGATCATCTCAAGTTCGATTATCCGCAGTTTTGTAACTTCAGTGAAATTTATTTTTAATTTCTTTTAAATTTCTTGTTTTAAACGTTAATTTCGAGTTCTGCTACCCAAATTTAGTGAAATTTGAATAGTTGATTGCAAATTGAATAACAAAATGCATTTTTTCAATATTTCATTACCACCATATAGGCCGCCATCTTGGATTTTAAAATCATAAATCAATTTAGCGTTGTTTAAGCACGACCAGCAAAAATAAGACGGCGAAGAACTTTTTTTTTGTGGTTCGATTATCCGATGTAAAATTTTTCCGGGCCTTTAAATAATCGAGTCAGGACTGTATTTTAACTTTGAAACCTACTAAAAACTTTGAAACTTCAAAAAGTATATTCTTGATAGCATTGAAAATTTAATAGAATACAGTTGAATTAATCGATTTAAGAAAGTTTTAAAAATTGAGTCTTCGTTCATTATCGGCGATAAGATTATCACCGATAAAATTTTCGAAATAACGATAACGATAGATTTTCGTTATCGTAAAGACTATAACGAGAACCCCTTTCGCAATCGTTAGACACTAATATTATCGACGATAGTTTTATGGATTAACAACAAACCGTTTTCAAATTCAATAGTAATCCTTTTACAGTATCTTAGAGAAAATTAAGAAGCTCCGGGATCGGACACGTGAGCAATTCTCTGAGATTTCGGTCATTCGATTTTTTTGTATTTTTTAATCCAGCTGAAATTTTTTTGGTGCCTTCGGTATGCCCAAAGAAGCCATTTTGCATCATTAGTTTGTCCATATAATTTTCCATACAAATTTGGCAGCTGTCCATACAAAAATGATATGTGAAAATTCAAAAATCTGTATCTTTTGAAGGAATTTTTTGATCGATTTGGTGTCATCGGCAAAATTGTAGGTATAGATATGGACTACACTGAAAAAAAATGATACAGGGTAAAAAAAATATGGTTATTTTTTATTGAACTTTTTGTCACTAAAATTTGATTTGCAAAAAACACTATTTTTATTTTTTTTTTATATGTTTTAGAGGACATAAAATGCCAACTTTTCAGAAATTTCCAGAATGGGCCAAAAATCTTTGATCGAGTTATGGTTTTTTTAATCAACACAGAATTTAAAAACAAGACAAACATTTAAAATGAACGTAATATTGAATTTCTGGCCCGTTTAAAAGGTTAGTCTTAATTTTAAATTTTTGAAAATATTTTTTTCGAAAATATCAGAAAATTTCACGAATGTTTCATATTTTAACATTGTAAATCGGACCTATAGTTGCTGAGATATCCACATTCGAAAATTGTGGGTTGTTTGGGTGCGACTTAGAAAACATCAATTTTCCTGTTTTTTAACCTTTGCATGGCAATATCTCAGCAACTATGGGTCGTATAACAAAGTTCAATAAAGCAAAATATAGAGAATTTTCTCAGCTTTTCAAAATTATTTTTTTCAAAGGTGGGCAAACATGGGCACTTATTTTTAAAAAAAATTAAAAGCTGCGACTATTTTCAAAAAAGTTACATAAAAAATGTTATAACTTGAAAACGGTTGAAAATTCATTACAGTATTTTTTGATTGAAAATTCGATTTTACATCGAAAAATGAGGTTGAAAAATTTTTGCGACCAATATTCGATTTTTTGAAAAAATCTGTATTGTTTCAAAAAATCATAACTAGGCCTAAGATTTTTTGTCCATTCTGGAAATTTCTGAAAAGTTGGCATTTTATGTCCTCTAAAACATACCAAAAGATAAAAAAAGTAAAAATAGTGTTTTTTTTTTTCAAATCAAGTTTTAGTGACAAAAAGTTAAATTTAAAATCACCAAATTTTTTTTTACCGTGTATCATTTTTTTCAGTGTAGTCCATATCCATACCTACAACTTTGCCGAAGACACCAAATCGATCAAAACATTCCTTCAAAAGATACAGATTTTTGAATTTTTGTATGGACAGCTGCCAAATTTGTATGGAAAATTATATGGACAAACTAATGATGCAAAATGGTTTCTTTGGGCATACCGAAGGCACCAAAAAAGTATCAGCCGGATTAAAAAGTACAGACCGATTCCGTAGAGAACTGCTCACGTGCTGAATTTAAAATTTTGTC